>NC_081369.1:19652394-19954477 GCF_030684315.1 Stegostoma tigrinum
CTTCCAGCTTGTATGATTATACATGTTCAAAAACTGCCGCTGCAGCCATTTCAATCATGCTCAACCTTTCTGTTTAGCCCAGTGCTGGAGACATTGGCACACAACTGCAGCTAGGGTAGTTGGGGGGAGATTCTGTTGTTAACTGAAATCTCTGCTCTTCCTGGATCAGCATGAAGGCAAACACATTACTCTGCATATCTCTGTATCCTCACCAATTAATTCTTTATCTGCTCTTCAGTAGGCATTATCACCAGGCCCAGGACAAGAAGCTACAACCTGAGTCACCTTGTGCTGTCACCATCTTTGAACCCACCACCCCATGAGAATGCACCAGTAGACCGTGTACCTTGGTTAGTACTTCAGCTAGATTAGACATGGGGATACAATCTGGTGAACACAAAATTAACATGCATCCACAGCTGGTGGAGGAAGAAGTGCCCAAGATCCTTGACACTCTGAGGAATGCTGGGGACCAGGCACTAGCTGAGCTTCATACTTAAGATGTACCTCTGTACTTGACCATAAATCACACGATCAATCTACAGAAAGAGGCAGGGTACATCAGGCAGGCGTTCTGGAGGCCTTAGTAGCAAGATGGAGGAGTCCTTCCAGGCTTTGATTACTATAATAGCTCCAACATGAAATCACTCAGCCACTCTTCCACGTTCTTTCATTGGGCAGAAGGTACAAAAGTTTGAAAACATGTCGCAACAAATTCAAGAACTGCTTCTTCTCCGCTGTTAGAGTCATAGAGATGCATAGCACAGAAGCAGACCTTCTGGCCCAACTCGTCGAGACCAACTAGATATCCTAGATAAATTTACTCCCATTTGCCAGCATTTGGCCCATATCCCCCGAAACCCTTCCTGTTCATACGCCCATCCAGAAGCCTTTTAAATGTTGTAATTGTACCAGCCTCCACCACCTCCTCTGGCAGTTCATTCCATACACGCACACAACCCTTTGCGTAAAAAAGTTGCATTTTGGTCCCTTCTAAATCTTTTCCCCCCTCACCATAAACCTATGCCTACTAGTTTTGGACACCCACAACTCAGGGACAAGACCTTGTTTATTTACTGTATCTGTGTCCCTCATGATTTTAGAAATCTCTTTAAGGTCTCCCCTCAGCCTTTGATGCTTCAGGGAAAATAGCTCCAGCAAACTCAGTCTCCCCCTATAGCTCAAACCTTCCAACCCTGGCTACATCCTTGTAAGTCTTTTCTGAACCCTTACAAGCTTCATAACATCTTTCCTATAGTAGGGCAACCAGAATTGCACACAGTATTCCAATACTGGCCGAATAATATCCTGTGCAATCATAACATTACCTCCCAACTCCTATACTCAATGCACTGAGCAATAAAGGCAAGTGTACCAAAAACCGCCTTCACTATCCTGTCTACCTGTGACTCCACTTTCAAGGAGCTGTGAACCTGCACTTCAAAGTCTCTTTGTTCAGCAACACCAGCCGGGACCTTACCATTAAGTATATAAATTTTGGTGCAGTGGGGGGAGGGGACGAACTGGGCTGGTTTTGGGATGCGGTGGAGGAAGGGGAGAACCAGCCCAGTTCGTCCCCTCCCCCCACTGCACCACACAACCAGCCCAGCTCTTACCCTCCACCGACTGCATCCCAAAACCAGTCCATCCTGTCTCTGCCTCCCTAACCTGTTCTTCCTCTCACCCATCCCTTCCTCCCACCCCAAGCCACACCTCCATCTCCTACCTACTAACCTCATCCCACCTCCTTGACCTGTCCGTCTTCCCTGGACCGACCTATCCCCTCCCTACCTCCCCACCTATACTCTCCTCTCCACCTATCTTCTTTTCTCTCCATCTTCGGTCCGCCTCCCCCTCTCTCCCTATTTATTCCAGAACCCTGTCCCCATCCCCCTCTCTGATGAAGGGTCTAGGCCCGAAACATCAGCTTTTGTGCTCCTGAGATGCAGCTGGGCCTGCTGTGTTCATCCAGCCTCACATTTTATAATCCTGGATTCTCCAGCATCTGCAGTTCCCATTATCACTAACCATACCTTATGACATTTTTCAACAGACCCTTCATGTAGTAAAGTTGATATTTCTCTGCAATTTCTCTATATTCTGCATTCCGTTCAATTACCCAGATGTATTTGTATAAGCCATGATTTGCCTGGATAGTACACAAAACAATAGTTTTCACTGTCTGTCAGTACATGTGACATTAATAAAGCAAATCGAATCAAAACAGGGAGACCTAAGTCCAGCTATTCCAGAGGGTTGTAATAACGTCTCCGAACAGGTTGATTAAAAAGTACCTAACTCATGATTACTGGAAAAGCCCTTATAGGTAAACTTGCATTGTAGCCCTGAATTCTAGGATTGATCTTGGCCACATTCCTTGACTGAAATAGAGTCAAACCTCAGGCAAGCAGTTGGATCAAAGCATGCCTGACTGTAGCCAGCCCCCATATTAGAATTCATCCAATCCTGGACTGACTGTAGTAGCATCCCCTCAGTGGCTGGAGTCCACCCTCAGCCCACTAAACATGCCTCCCATTTTCCTTTTACACATGGCCATGCTGTTTTGTGTACATGTAGTGTATTTGCTGCATAAGCTGCTGGCATATTTGCCACCTCTGACTTTAGCACAACACCCTGTTATATAGCGACGGATGTCCCCTCTTCACATTGATGCCTCACTGTTTCCTACAGCCACGTGCTCCTAGCCTCAAGCTGTCAGCTGTGCCTTCTGTGCTAAAGTGCCTTTTTGATATAAAAACTGCTGTATGATCCTGTCCACTGAAGTGCTGTCTGAGAGGCTGAAACTTGCGCATTGCCATCTTCCAGTTGTGTGGATAGAAAGATCAGGGAGATGTGTCCGTGAGCCTTAGTCCCATGGAGAAATGTATTGCAGTTATTGAGGTTACAGCAAAAGTGAAGTCAAGGACCATTAAAGTTATGGCACAGGCCGCCAAAGCTATGTACGCACTAAGACGAGGCTGAAAAATAAAGTGTCCAGGTACATGATTGGTTTATCCAGTTGAATTTCTGAAGTGTCGAGTATCTCCATTGTGCAGAAATTAATTGAGAAGGGGAAGTTCAATACATGAAGGTGAGTAATTGATGAGATGCAAATGCACGTATATAGGCTTCTCTCCACCTGATGGTAATAAATTCAATTTGCTATTTAAGGAAGGAGAATCTCATTGAGAATGTTTACTTTGGCACAGAGAATCTAACTAACTCAACATGCTCACCATTAATTTTACCATGTCATAGTGTACATTGAATAATTAAGTACTTCAGATTCCAACATTTTGGATAATTTTACTTATTCTTAATTGCCATTTTCTGACCTTTTTTTCTTCCATTCTTTCATTGCAGTGGTTGGCTAATTTGGAATTCAAACTGATGCAAACAGTCCTCATGTTTTGGCTAATTGATTTGGGAGGTATCCTGTTTTCCCTCAATGTCTGTCAATGTGCACTTTCCAGCAAGAGATACTGGAGAACGAACAGGTTTAGAGATCTTGGCTAAAATTCCCTTCCAACTTAGGGAATTGAGGTCCATTGATGCCTTTGTTCATTCAATCATTGGGGAAGCTCCTAATTTAACCCTAAACCATTTGGACATTGCATTTAATGTCTTAATTAAGCAAAGTTTGTTGGACAAAATAAGGTTTAAAGTGATGAACTAACTCGTTCTTGTCTTGAACAATGAAGCAGTGTTCTTACAATATTTTAACGTCCTGGCATTACTCTAATGCTTGTTGAAGCAACATCAAGTACTTTTTTTGTTCTGTTATGTTAGTTTAGCTCATTCGAAGGAAACAAAATGTTTTGACAATTCTGATTTTTTTTCAAATAATGAATCTGTGCTGAAAAATTAAGTTGATCAGCACAGTTATATTTAGGCAACGTAATAAACAGAGCAAACTCTATTTGCGCTAATTTTTCATAAGCAGTGAAGTATTGCATTTGAAGCCTGGCTAATTTTAAATGGACCTTATCGCTTTTTCTTTCCTGGAAGAAGACAGAATAAAAGGTTGCTTTATGAATATTAAATGGCCGGTAAATTATTCAATGATCCAGTATTAAAATGTAAAAATTATTAGATTTATTTTCAATATGACAGTCTTGACAATTTCTGCAGTTATTACCCTCAACATTTATTTGAGAAGAATTTTGCTGTTATGGCAACATTTTTGAAAACTAACCAATGCAAAAATGAACAATGATATTTCCAAATTGAAACAGTGAATCAAAGAGCTGGGTTGTAAAATGTACCTTGTAAAATTAGACTTTGGACATTGATATGTTTGGGATTGCGACAGTCAGTGATGGATGAAAAATTAAATTTAGTCATTTGCACAAAGGAGAAAATGTGTCTGAATTTTGTACTGGTCCACATAATGCATGGTTGTGTTGGGCAAGGAACATTTTCATTAATAGGGCTATGCATTGCCCTCTTAATTAGCCTATGTTTCAACCATAAAAGAGAACCCTTTCCGGTATCAGTGTGACTCTTTTCCCATTTGAATTAATCTTGTAGGCTTCTGTTTGAGATTGATAAGGATAAATTTTACAATTTTACAATTGCGGAATCAGTAAGCCAAATGATGTAATAGCAATAGTTTCTACTTGTGTAACACTTCTAATGTAATAAACATTCCACGATGTTTCATTATTACATTATAAATGAACTTTAAACTGAGCCACATAAAAGGGACATTGTACCATAATAAGATGGCTGATCAAAGAGGCAGATTTTAAGGTACCTCTTAACAGTGGTATAGAGGAAGATATATTTAGTTAGGGGGTTCCTGAACTTAGGGTCTTGGCAGCTGAATGAGCAGTTGCCAATTTTGAACAGATTAAAACCAAGGATGTTCAAGATGTCATGATTAGAAAAGTACAGATATTTAGGATGTTTGTGGGACTTGAGGAGTTATAGAATGTGCAAGGTAGAAAGCAATACAGATATATGAAAACAAAGATAATCTCTTTTCTAAAAAAAATCAAAATTTTCCTTACTTGGGAGCCAATGTGGGCCAGCGAGCAATGGAGTAAATGAGACTTGATACAAGTTACAACATGAACAGCAGCATTTTGGATGAGATCAAGGTTATGGAGGATAGAATATTGAAAGTTGGTCAGAAAGGCATTTGAATCTTCTAATTTGGAAGAAATAAAAGCTTTCTTGAAGATTACAGCAGCAGATGAACCGAGTCAGGGTTGGAGTTGAACAATGTTATACAAGTAGAAATAGCAATTTTTGTGCTGTTTTGAACATGTGATTGAAAGTTCACCTTGGCATTCCGATTGTGAACAGTCTGATTTTAGCTTCAGACAGGAGCCAATGATAGAGATGGAGCTTGTAAGTAGGAGGCAGCAGATTTTATTGTAGAAACCAAACAATAGCTTAAGACCTTTCAATATTTATATAATCATAGCACTGATGAAATCCATCTGTCCCACGATGTACATGCTGCCTCTTCAAGAGTGCACTTCACCTAGATCCATACATTGTCTATTTTCCACAATGCAGCAAAATTTTTCTTTGCTGATAATTAGCTAATATCATTTGAAGGCTTTTAATTGAATCTACCTCTACAATACACCAGGCAGTGCATTGAAATTCCTCACCACTTATTATTTCCTTATATTGTTGTGAGGGAGTGTAGTCAAGATAACTGTGGGAGTCAATCGGCTTGTAATAGATAATAGTGGGCTGCCTATTATGAAATGAAAGCGTTAAAATCAACAAATCAGGGAGATTTAGAGATGGACCCGATGAAGGTAAGAGAAGGGTTGAAACTGGAAACAAAACTGAATTCTTTCCAGTTTTGGATGAGAGCAGGGGGAAGCAATGTAGACCTCATCGAGGAATTGGAGAAAGAATTGTCGGTGGGGTTCCAATTAGGACTGGAACAAGGCATGTTCCACATATCCCACAAAGAGACAGGCATGGTTGGGACCTATGTAGGTGCCCATAGCAACACCTTTGACTTGCAGAAAATGAGATGAGTTTAAAAGGAGAAGTTATTCAAAGTGAGAATGAGCTCAGCAAGGAGAAGGATGGAACTCTGCAGGCCTATTTTCAAGGAAGAAGCATAAAGCTTTCAGACCATACCAATGAGAGATGGATGTGTAGAGGGATTGCACATCCATGATGAAAGAGAGATGGTTAGGACCAGAAAACTGGAAATTATGGAACTGACCTAAAGTATCTAATGAATCACAATTGTAAATGGGAACAGGTTGAATAACAGGGTGGCGCGGGCGGGATGGGGGGTGGAAAATAGAGTCAACTGGGTGCTTTGGTTTCCTCTCACTGTGCAAAGTTGTGCAGGTTAGGTCGATTGGCCATGCTAAATTCCCCTGTAGTGTCCAAAGATGTGCAGGCTAGGTGGGTAAGCCAACGTAAATGTGGAGTTATGGGGATAGGATGAGGGTTTGCTAGGTATTGATGGGTTGTTCTTCTGAGAGTCAGTGCACTCATATGCACTGAATGGCCTCTTTCCATGCTGTCGGCACTCTATGATTCTATCATAGGAAGAAATAAGTTCCACGGGGCAAGAACAAGCTGAAAGGATATGTGTGCCAGGGCAGTCCTGCTTGTAGCTTTTGGGAAGGAAATAGAAACAGACTTTGCGGGGTTGGGGTCTAAGCGATGAGAACACGTGGAGGTGAAATCTCCAGAGCTGTTAAGGAAAGTGACCGTCCTGGAAACTACAGCCTGATGTTACATGGTGGGGTTATGATCCAGGGGAGGTGGGAGGAAATGTCATGACAGTCGGCACTGAACTTCACATCAGACCATAGCAGACCAACCATTGTTGAATTGAGGTTGAGTTGGAATTGAAATACTGGTTGAAATTCTGTTTCATTAAACAAAGAAGACATATTACCCGGATTTATATCCATGGTTTTAAAATATATGCATTTTTTTTTTAGTGTCCGACCATTTCTTGTCCTCATTTGAGATTGAGTGCACCCTGGAGGTAAAACAGCAAGTGGTAGAGTGCATGGGTACTTTCCAAGATGGTGTAGCAGAGAAAAGTGTGTTGTACTTTGAAAGGTGCGTCAACCAACTCACTGATATTAACTTAATAAATCAGAGACATGACTGGTGGGAAATCTATTGAATTTTCAATGTAAGGATGCTTGCATCTCCATTATACTGGACATATTGGCTATATTGGCTTTCAGGGTATTGCTGATTGAAACATTGTTTATTGTAATGTGGATTTTACATATGACATGGTTATACTTACACTCCAGTATTATCCACCTGTAAAAATGAAAACATCAGAGGAGATATCTTAAGTCAACTTAACATCAGTAAGCCAGTGATACTGTATTTTCAAAACATTGGAAGTCATTGACAATTCCCTAGTGTGGTCATCTGCTGTATCACCAGGAATGTTTGAAGCTGGAAGAAATCGTTGGCTATGTTCAGTTTTAAATTTAAGATGGTCATGTGATTTTTTTTTACCTGATATAGATCATTCAAGAATGAACATATCCTTTGCATATTAGTCTTAATTTCCGTCCCCCATCCCGATATATATTTAAGCCATTCCATGGAAAACCCTGCTACTACAAATCTTCAAGAATAATTTAATTTTAAGCTGTTACTTATGTTTTTGGCATTTAGTTTTAGCAAAATTTATATTTTAAAAAGAATCGACCTCAACATACGTTTAATTAGGTTGGGAGAGAAGAAGAATCAGTGTTATTTTGGCCAATACGTTCAGTGTATCATATATCCATCGCCCCCTAAAAAAAACTTTTAGATTTAGAGGTCACACTTGCAATTCTAAATAACTCTTTGGAGTTGACCTTTGTAGCAGCACAACATGTAACACAATTGGCATTAACTTGACACTATCTGTTATAGTCTCAGTTAACTACATGTTGACAGTAAATGAATTTATCAGCAGACATTTTTGGCAGGAACTGTGACAAGCAGGAATTAGACTGCTGCTGCATATTTTGTCACAAATACAAAATTATTCATTGTACTTGGATAACCAGCTTTTATGTTGCATTAACAGATTCCGGCGGTCAACCCATATTACACCTAAATCCTACCTATCCTTCATTCAGGGCTACAAAGCTGTATATAAGGAGAAGCGGTCAGAGCTGCAAACTGTGGCAGAAAGGTAGTGTAAGCTGACCTGTTCTGAACTATGGATTCTCTGTTCATTTAAAAACTATACTGTGTATTTTCCAGAGTTACAAAAGAAAGTTCTTACACATATACATAGCACCTTTAAGAACTTCCAGACAGCACAAGCGCTGCCTTAAACCTCACTAATCTGTCTTTGGGTGCCTGCAGCCCTTAGAATGACCACCAGTCAACAATGGCATTATTAGGCCACTGAGCTATTAGCTTTCTGACCAGCTGTTAGCTTTTGGGGTTGGGGTGTCATCTTTAAAGAGACACCAGCAAATTGTCATCCTCGGTCCTGTTACCTTCCTCCCCTTTGGTCCAGTGAGTGGAATTGCCAAAATTTGGTCCATGTAATGTAATAAATGAGGCAGCCAATATAGTCACTGTAAAATTTTACAGAGCGTAAGTAAGTGATCAGATAATATGTTCCTTGATGTGTTAATTAAGGGATACATTTTTGCCAGAACATTATGAAAAGTCCCCTATTCTTTTCTGGTTGGTGCCTTGGGATCTTTTAACTTCATTCCAGAAAGCATAAAGGGTTTTTGTTTAATGTATTATCCAAAAACAGCACCTCCAAAAGTGCAGCAATCCTTCATTTGTGCACTTGACTCTCAGTCTACGTTTTTATGCTCAAGTCTTTGAAGTTGGACATATGCCCACAACTTTCTGACTCAGCCAGTGGTGTTATCACTGATCCACAACTGGTACATAAATGGACACAATCTATGTTTAAAATGAAGAATGGTGATTTAACTGTTATGTTGGGCTTTTTTTCTAGATGTTGGTTAAAGTCATAAGTAGAAGTGGTCCTAATGTTTGATTTTTTTTCTCCTAAAGAATGAAGACGGGTTTGCAGAAGTTGAAGGAAGCCTCAGAATCAGTTGTGGCCCTTAGCAAAGAATTGGAAACAAAGGAAAAAGAACTTAAAATAGCCAATGACAAGGCTGACATGGTAATGAGATGATAAATTCACCAAATGACAAATGGTTAAAACACATCAATTACATTTTTGTATATTCAAAATACTAATCCATGGCACGTTTGAAAATGATCACCTTTGCCAACGATATTTTCCTATACTGATTTTGAATCAGCACTAACTGTGCAACTTTTCACAGAATGTTATTAATCTGTTGTTTATAGCATATTAAATAATGGAGACTAATGACTACATTTAAATACCAAAAACAATGTATGCTCTTGTTTGTAACCAATTTTTGCAAGAAGTCTGCAATATCCTACAATGGTACCAGAGAGAAATAGTTAATATAACTGTCTTGCAATAAAGGGATATTCTCTTACAGTTGTTCTCCTTTGGAAAGGTTTTAATATTTGTCAAGAATAAACATGTTGCATTGAAAGTAAATGTAAATAATTCTTTAATAACAAATATCAGAATAATTTTAGAAGTTAGGTTTACTGTCCTATGTTTCAACCAGTGTGTTGCAATCTAAATCCACCGAAGCATTGGAATGTTTTCAGCAAACATACAATAGATTGGTAAGATGCAAACCTGAGTCTGAATCTCAATTAATTCTATGATGTATTGAACCATTCCAGTTCTCTCCTGGTTGGCTTTTTAACCTTCCATCCCCTGCAAACCTGATCTCATTCAAAATCCTGCAACTTGTGTTCTATCTCTCATCAGACTTCATTAATTTAATATCATTCAAGTGAGTAACCTCCATAGGCTCAAAGCGAACCAGTGCCTACATTTGAAATTGCTGATCCTCAGCTTCAAAATTCTGCAAGGTCTTTGGAGTAAAGGAATAATAATACTTTTACTCTAATATCTGCGGAGCATGTGCAGCAAGTGTTTTGTCACAATGACATCAGATGACATGCAACTGGACTCTGCATCAATAACATTCCAGAGGGATATTTTATTACCATAAATAGTTACCTTTAATAAAGTCTGTTAATGTTCACTCAGATGAGTGTAGACTTTTAATCTCCATCTCTATCTTCTCCAGAATTTCAATCCACTGGAAGTTGCTGAAATTCTGACCTTGTGCATCACCAATTTCATTCACCTCATCATTGACATCTGTGCCTTTAGCCACTTAGGGTACAAGTATTGCAATTTTCTCCCCACACCTTTTCACCTCTTTATCCTTCAAGACCCTCTTTAAAGCCTACCTGCATGAATGTGCTTTTGGTTACATATTATTGTCTCATTCTTGGGCTCAGTGTCAAATTTTATCGATAATCTTATGATGGGTCTTGAACTGCTTTGGTACTTTGAAAGTACCATCTAGTGAAAGCTATTTTTGTTGACTGTGTGTTAGAAAGGCATAGAAATTGGTATAGAACAGGTTACTGAGAGGAGAAAAGGATTTTAAAGAAAGAAATGAAATAGAACATGATACCATAATGGTGTCTGCTTTACTACACATCCATGCAGCCTTCGAAGTACCAGCACAATTTAAATGTGAACATTTAATATTTTGGATGTACTGTTGTCACTGTATAATTGACAGAAGCAAGTTTAATTCTGTGGAGGGTTGAGGTACATTGATATGTAATGAAGTTGGAAATAAATCTGGTTACAGATCCTGTACACTAATAAATAATTAATAATGGTACTTATTAACTGCTGTTACAAGGTGCTGAAAGAGGTGACTCTGAAGGCTCATGCTTCAGAGAGAGTGAAAATGGAGGTGCAAAATGTCAAAGACCGAGCCCAGGCAATTGTGGACAGCATATCAGCAGATAAGGCAGTGGCTGAGCAAAAACTTGAAGCTGCCAGACCAGCACTCGAGGAAGCTAAAGCTGCTCTGCAGGTATGCCAGGGCAATGGTGGAATACTCAGTAAGATGAATCTGGTTTAGCTTCAATTAGCTACGTAATTGTTTTTGACCGGTTCAGATGTGATAGGAAAAGGGCCTTTTTCTGTGCCCTGTATCTCTGTGATTCGATGACTCTAATGAAATCATCCTTGCTGAAGTGTCTGGCTGCTTTTATATTTAAAAAAACTTATTTTCTTCTGTGAATGTGCTGTATCACAATCTGGTAGGAAGTGAATGTGATGCATATCATGACTTGCCAAGCTTGATAAGGTTGTTGAGGAAGGTTTGATATTTTCAAATAGAAAGACTATATAGATATGATTAGAAATAGTAAGAACTGAAGATGCTGGAATCCGAGATTACACAGTGTTGAGCTGCAGGAACACAGCAGCCGGGCAGCATCAGAGGAGCAGGAAAGCTGATGTTTCAGGTCGGGACTCTTCTTCAGAAGTATGTGGTTGTGTTAAATTTTTCCACTAGGTTGCAATCCTGGCATCGACCCATGGTTAACTATGGTGGGATGTTGGTCATAATCTTCCTACAAGAAGACATTAAGAAACCTGCTCTGGAAGCCCCATCCAATGATGAATGGACCAGAGAAATGGAGGTGTGGGAGTCCCGATTTGAGGGTTTACTGTCATGTCTTGCCTGGGACAACCGGCCTCTATGGAGGCAGGCAGGAGACTGCAGGAGCACTGCAAAATGGAGGTATTTTCTGCAGGATGGGGATAAATTAAACAAACATGAATGGCCAAACTGTAAGATTAATCTGTCGGAAGGGTATAACTTCCTCAGGATGGTTTGCAGTCATGGATCTGGGTGCCATACCACAACATTCTGGGCTGAGTGAGAAGGAATGTGTATGATGTCATGACATGTCCACACAAAGCAGTCAAATACTACTGACAAATTTTAGCAGGGACCTGCCTGTCTTCAGGAAGATCGCAACAACACCTTTACCCCAAACAGCCATTAACTGGGTCTAATTGGCTAATCACTGCTGCAAGTAGGGTAACCTCTGCCTCATTGATCCATCCTTTGTCAAGATCACTCAGAGGTAGGGATGCATCAGGAGGTCAACCTGATGCTCTAGTTTCCAAGTTTTTTATAGTTCCACCTCCCCTATTCACCTCGGCAGTACCAGAAAACCCCTAGTAATACAAATGCAAACTCTGTCAAAAACCTCCAAATGCCTGGCACAGAACTCCAGTGCTGAACTTCTAATAGTTGCTTGAAGTGCAGATAGGAAGAGCAATGGATGCTGTATGGAGCAGTGAACGAGGCAGCGTGGTAATGCACTTTTCCTTATTGTCATTTATCCAAGCCAGGTTTTACAGTCAACGTACTAATCCATTCGCTTTAAACATTGCAGACAATTAAACCAGCAGACATAACCTTAGTGCGAACACTTGGTCGGCCTCCTCATCTGATTATGAGGATAATGGACTGTGTGCTGCTGCTTTTCCAAAGGAAGTTGAACCCAGTGAAATTTGATGTAGATAGGAACTGTGTTATTCCATCGTGGCAGGAATCACTGAAACTTATGGCAGGAAACCTTCTACAAGCATTACAGGTGAACGCAACTGAGTAGTAGTGTTATTAGTTACTATAGCAGTCCAGTGACACATTAGAATATAGTAAACTGGCATCTTTAGTCAGAAAATGTGCACCATGTTCTGTAAAGATTTGATGAAAATTAGCAGCTTTAATCCATTCAAAATTCTGTAATTATTGTGGCATTTGCAACTTAAAATATGTTTCGATCTTTTAATAAATTTGATGACTCAATCAGCAATGAAAACCAACAAGTCCTGTTAATTGATACATTTAGACAGCTTAAAGAATTAAGAAACCCTTTTACTTTCAGCTTTTCCCTCCCTCCCACTTCTACAACATTAAACTTCTGTATAGATTGGAACAGTAGCTTGCCAAGCAACCGTATAAAAACTGTTGTAATTGAAGAGACAGATTCTGGCACAGTTTGGCCCTTTCCATTTGAATACGATAATGCAGAACTTGCTGCTCATTGTGATTCTGGACTTTATTTTTCCATAGCCTGTCATTTATGTAACTTAAATTCTTTTGATTATATCTATAGAAAGTCCCTACTTAATGATTCCTTTGACATTATTTTATTGCAACTCTGTTAATAAGGTAGCGCCAGTATAATGGTTCAACATTGTCAGTTTCACATTAATATCATCCCCAGCTTTCCTGTTATTTGGCCTACCTGTTCAGATGACTTTTTCACCTCACTTCCTCCTTCACCCATAGTCTACCTATGTCCCCATATTGCTGCTATCCTTGACACAAAGCTATTCTTCCCAGTGTTGCTTCCTACCGCACCCACTGCCACCTTGTCTCCTGGGCTTGCCACTCTCCTGGTCTTATCTCCCTTTTGGGTCTGTGTCTCAGTTTGGCCTGCTCTGGCCTCATCTCCTGCCTCTGTTCTTCTCTTTGTTACGGGCTCCGTTCCTGAACTCTCACTGAGGCTCTGGATTCTGTCCAGTGGCAGAGGTCAGATAGCACAAATTGTTCAGGGAATCCAGCTGCTACTGGCATTGACCAACTTCTGCCATTGAATGGAAACGGGTTAATATAACAGTGTTGAACAATAAAGGTATATCATTTTAATATTTATATGTTTAGTGATACATTTTGCCTTGCAAACTAATTCAGCTAGAAATTAGGTGTAACATAGAAACCTACAGCACAGGAACAGGCCCTTCGGCCCTCCAAGCCTGCGCCGATCAAGATCCTCTGTCTAACCTGTCATCTATTTTCTAACGGTCTGTGTCCATTTGCTCCCTGCCCATCCATGTACCTGTCCAAATATATCTTAAAAGACGCTAACGCGTCTGCGTCTACCACCTCCGCTGGCAACGCGTTCCAGGCACCCGCCAACCTCTGTGTAAAGAACTTTCCACGCATATTGTACATGTTGTACATGATGGTACAGTATTTGAACTCCTACATTATTTTTTCTAAGTGTGAAATGTCCAAAAGAACCTAATGGTGGCTTTAACATTGATTCCTATGGAAACTGTGATTTACTTAAAGTCACCGCTTAAAATGGCGATTGCCAGGAAACAACCACTAGCCTCGATGTTTTGGTGTGATGGGACAATAAAAAAACTAGCAGGTGACTATCAAGTGGTAGGTCAGGGAGCTCGAGAAAAGTCTGGCAGCCTTCCTTGCTTGACGATTTGCATGAGCTGACACGGGTCACCCTGTAGTGGGGTTTCACCGTGTAGTGGTGGTTTCACCCCATACCCTCCTAACTCTCTCAGCGGTGGCCCGCTGCTGAATCTAATTTTAAATTAACAAATTTGAAAATGTTAAAGAGAAGGCATCTCCATTTTAAAGAGCCTTTTTGCTTACATACCTTTCATTGTAGCATGTTGATCTTTTCAAACTGGCAATCCTCTGATTGTATTGCAGTTATAAGAGCTCAACCACTGATCTTATCTTAACTTAATCATTAATTGGCTACATGGAGGGAAATCACAGGCAAAATCACGTGGGCAGGCTTGAAACCCAGAAATAGACCAGATCTGTGTTTCCTCCCCTCTGGAGGGAAAGTCCAGCCTCTCTTACTTTATCATATGTTGTCCATCACTTAATTTAAATGTTGAGTCAAAAATGATGTTAGACCTTCAGACCAATGTGCTAGTTATTGGAAAGCCATCTTCTAATTGAATATTTCTGAATGTATGTGTCATTGAAATGATCTTTTGTTTTCACAGCACTTTCCCAAGGACAGCATCAATGAGGAAACTGTAGAACTACTGTGTCCCTATTTTGAAATGCCAGATTACAACATTGATGTTGCCAGACGAGTGTGTGGTAATGTGGCAGGTCTTTGTTCCTGGACTCAAGCAATGGCCTACTTTCACGGAATAAATAAAGAGGTGTTGCCCCTTAAGGTTTGTTAATGAAAAATAATCGGATTACTGTCGGATATCTTGCAGCAGTGAGGCATATAACACCATCTGCCATTTGTAAGCCTTGCTTTCTCAAGAAAAATTGGAAAGCATTTGGGGAGGCGCGATGACTCAGTGGTTAGCACTGCTGCCTCATAGTACCAGGAGTCTTGGTTCGATTCTACCCTTAGTCAACTGTCTGTTTGTAATTTGCACATTCTCCCCATGTCTGCATGGGTTTGCTCTGGTTTCCTTGCATCGTGCAAGATGTGCAGGTTAGGTGGCTTGGCACTGCTAAATTGCCCATAGGGTCCCAGGTTATGCAGGCTTGGTAGATCAGCCATGGTGCAATGCAGGGATAAGGTGGGGATATGGGTCTGGATGGCTGCTCTTCAGAGGCTTGATGTGATCTCAATGAGATGAATGGCGTGCTTCCTCACTGCAGGGATTCTGTGCTATTCATTAATGTGTTTGGACAAAATCAGCATGGAGATATGCCTAACTAACCTATTGGAGTTTTTTGAGAACGTAATCAGTAGAATAGATAAGGGAGGATAAGTAGATGTGGTATACTTGAATTTCAACTCAACTTTTGATAAAGTCCCACTTAAGAGTCTTGTGGGAAAATTAAAGCACATGGGATTCAGTTAATATACTTGCATGGATTGAGATTGGCTTACAGGCCAGGAACAGAGGATGAGAATAAGTGGATCTTTTTCCTGGTGGCAGGTGGTGACTAGTACTGCACTTTCGGGATCAGTGATTGGGCCTCAGTTATTCACATATGTATAAATAACTTAGATGAGGGAACCAAATGCAATATTTGCAAGTTTGTTGATGATACAAAAATTGAGAGGGGCTGGGAAAATGGTCCGGGCAAGTTCAATGTGTGTGGGCAAATACATGGCAGATGCAATGGATAACTGTGAAGTTATACACTTTCGTGTGAAAGAAAAAAAGGTAGGGTATAATTTCAACATGGCATGTTAGACAATGTGGATATACAAGTGAATCTGGGTGTATTTGTACAGCAATCAACAGGCAAGTGCAGCAAGCAATTAGGAAAGTAAATTAAATGGTGGCCTTGAGCTTAAATGCAGGAATGTCTTACTACAGATATGCAGGGTATCACTAAAACCAAACCTGTAAGATTAAATGCAGTTTTGTTCTCCCGACCAAGAGAGGATATACTCTGGCCTTACCTTATTTGGGTGAATGCTCGTTGGGCAGTGTTAGGAGGCAGTAACACTGAATAGGGTGTCAGGGAGCTGCCTTTCTGAACATGAGATCTTCATTTCAATAAAACATTTCAATTCAATAATTTCCATAGAGGGAGTGCAGTGAGGTTACACTTGGCTGGTACTGAGGATGGTAAGACTTTAGAATGAAATGAGATTGGTTTGACTAGGCCTATTCACTAGAGTTTAGATGAGGAAGGGGGATCTGAATGAAACACAAAATTCTAACCGGGCTCAACAAAATAGATGCAGGGAGGAGGGTTTCGCTGGTCATGGGGTTGTCGAACCAGGGGTCACAACCTCAGGATAAAAGGTAGGCCATTCATCAATAAGATGAGGAATCAATAACCTGTGGAATTCACAACCACAGAAGGCTGTGGACGCCAAATCAATGAGTTTATTCGCGAAAGTGATTCTTTTAAATAAGATATTAAGGGCATCAGGAGTTGCCAAGACAGCAGGAATATGGTGTTGAGATGGAGGGTTAGCCATGATGATATTGGATGACAGATCAGGCTCAAAGGTCCATATGGCCAGTTAGTGCTCCTAGTTTGTTTCCATTTCCATGTTTTTACACTGCCATATTCAAAGTAGTTGCCATTTATAAACAGTTTTCTTCTCCCCACCCCTCCGCAATATTCTCAAGGCAAACCTTACTATACAGGAAAGTCGCTTGGCCACTGCTATGGAGGATCTGAAGAAGGCCCAGTGTGAACTTGATGCAAAACAAGTTGAGCTTGATATCGTGCAGATGGAATATGTACAAGCAATGAGAGAGAAGCAGGTAATTACAATACAGCTAATTTGACTGAGTAATTTTGTGTTCTTTTATACATTTTGTTCTGATATACAACAAAGATGGAACTTGCATTTATCTGCTACCTTTTAATGACCTTATATTATCCCAAAGTACTGAGCAACCAAATACATTTGAACAGTAATCACAGTTATAACATAGGGAAATGGAACAGACAACCTGCATGCAGCAGGGTTTCTCCAAACAGCAGTGAAACAAGTAATCAAACAGACAATCTGACCTTTGGTAGCATTGAGGAATAAATGTGTATCTGCAACAGTAAGTCAAACAGAAAATGAAATCCAGTATCAGGTGCAATGGGTGACAAATCCACTGCCACTTGCTTTGTAAGCTTCCAAGGAAGCTCCTCAGAGTCCTTACTTACAGAGCAGTAAATCTTACTCAAAGCACCTTTTTCCTTCATCTGTCCCAAATTTCCACTTACTTACTCAGCCTTTGTATCAAACAGGTAAAGTGTCCACTCGCACTGATCATGCTGCTTACTGACTTTGTAATTTAAAACTCCTTTATATGGAGTTGCTATGAGTCACTTTTTGGCTTCACTTCATATTACAATAATCAGCATCTTATTTGGTCAAGGGATTTCTGATGTTTGATGGATTATTACCACTATGAGACTGTTGTTTTTATAATTGGGTCGTGTTAACTTACTAAAAGGCTATTAGCTCTAAGTATGAATCTGACTTTTGCTTTTTAAACGTTATTTTGAAAAAGAATTCCCAGTGAAGTCCTACTTTGTAGTAGATATGCTCACTCAACCTTTGTCTCACTCAGGCAAAGTCTGTCCTCAAGCTGAGACATAATTTGTATGTTCAAAATTGCTTGTGTCCTCCCTATGTATTTCAGTCCCATCATACACTCTGTTAGAATATTGAACATAACATAAGATGCCGGAAGAATTGTACCATTTAGTCAAAAAGTTAAAAATTTGGAGATATTGTACCATAACACCAGAGTTATTGTGACAGCAGCCAGAAATTATTTGACCTCCAACTTTCACTTGGTAAATTTAATCTCCTTGATCATCTAGCAGAATTTATTCCTTTAGCATGTGTATCTCAGCAATGACAAAATAATTTTTGAAACGAAGCTTATGGGATCAGTAAAAGAAGATTTCTGTGTGCCAAAAGGGGTAACTGGAGCAAAATTCGACATGAATTGAATCATCCCACATTTTCGGTAATCTCCGAACTTGCCTTATTTAGTAGATGGTGTGTATATTCACAAAGTAGAAACAAATTAAGGACACAATATAGAAAGGAAGGTTGATGATTTTTGAATTTAGAAGTAATAATATTACTTGATTCTGAGATGTTACTAGAGGATGCTGAGCGGTGCCGGAAGAAGATGCAAATGGCTTCAAGTTTAATTGATGGTTTGTCAGACGAGAAAGAACGTTGGACCAAACAAAGCAAAGAATTTGCTGCTGAGGAGAAAAGACTTGTGGGTAAGTGGCAAGAAAGTAATTAACTCATGCTGTGAAACATCTTTTTTTTAAAGAACTACAAAGTACTCAGTCATGAAAAATTGAACAAATAATCATTAATTATTTATGAACAAATAACACAGGATTGATATCAAATGCAGTGTTGCAATCTAAAATGAACCAGAATTACATTGTTTCTAATAACTCACATTGAGTACCTACCAAGGGCTGGTACTCCAAGGGCAGGGGTTCATATCTGTCACATCCACTGGTGGAATTTAAATTCAATTAATTGATCAAATCAATTAACTAATATTTTAAAAAATGTAATTGTAAGTAAGTATCAGTAATGGTAACCATGACATTATTAGAGATAATGGTTTTAAACAAAAAACACCCATCTGGTTAAAAAATACCAACCCTTCAGAGAAGGGGGTCTGCTATCCTTATTTGGTCTGGCTTGCATAAAACAATAAGACATTAAGAAATAGGAACAAAAGTAAGCCATTGATCCACCATTCAGTAGGATCACGGATGATCTGCCATTCCTCACATCCATTTTCCTGCCCTTTTCTCATCATCCTTGATTCCTCTATTGTCCAAGAATCTATCTCAATTTTAAATATATACAGGGATCCTGCCCCCACAGTTTTGTGCAGCAAAGTGTTTCAAAGACTCTCAGCCCTCTGAGAACAGAAATCCCTCCTCACCTTAGTGGTAAATTGGTGCCCGTTTGTCCTGAGGCAATGACCTCTGATCCTAGACTCTCCCGTGAAGGAAAACATCTTTTCAGCATTTACCCTGTCAAGCACCTTCAGACTCCTATATGTTTCAATAAGATCACCCCTCATTCTTTTAAATTCCATTGAACAGAATCCCAACCTGGTTAACCTGTGCTCATGAGACTATCCCTCCATACCAGTGAACCTTCTCTGAACTGTCTCTAATGAAATGAGATCTTTCCTTAAGTAAGGAGATTAAAACTGCTCATAGTACTCCAGATGTGGTGCCACCAGCAATTTGTACAGTTGCAATAAGACTTTCCTACTCTTCCACGCCAACTTCCTTGAAATGAGGGCCAACTTTCCATTAGCTTTCCCGATTACCTACTGCCCCTGTGTGCTAGCTTTCTGTGTTTCATGCTCAAGTACCCCTAAATCCTTCCATGTTGCAGCTTTTTGCAGTTCTCTCCATTTAAATAATACTCTATTCTTTTTGTTTTCCATTCCAAAATGAACAGCTCCACATTTTTCCAAATTGTACTCCATTTGCCAGCTTGTAACCCCACTGATCTCTCTGTAAACAGTTTGTGTCCCTCCCATTACCTGCCTTGACACTAACTTTTGTGACATCTGCAAATTCAGCTACAGCGAATTTGTTTCTTTCTTCCAAGTCATTAATATATATCATAACCAGTTGTGGTCCCAGTACTGATCCCTACGAAATACCACTAGTCACAGGTTACCAGCCTGAAAAGGAACCCTTTATGCCTGCTTACTGTTTTCCGCACTTGAGCCAATTCTGTACTCATGTCAATATACTACCTCCAGCACCGTGGGCTGTTACCTTATGACTTTACCTTTTGTAAGATACCTTATTTGAGTGTCTTCTGGAAGTCCAAAAACAACACATCTGCTGGTTTCCCTCTACCCACTCTGGTTGAGACTTCCTCTCAAAACTCTAATAAATTAGTCAAACAGATTTCCTTTTTATGAAGCCATGCTAACTCTGATTAATTAGATTACGACTTTCCAAATATTGTTCGTACTTCATGAATAATTGATTCCAATACTTTTCCAACAACAGGTCTTAGGCTAATCAGTCTATAGTTACCCGCTTTTGGCATCTCTCACTTTTTGAATAGAGGTGTTACATCGGCAGTTTTCTAATCCTTTGGCACCTCCCCAGAATCCAGTGATTCTTGGAAAATTATAACCAATACATCCACTATCTCTGTAGCTACTGTTTTAGGATCCTTGGATGCAAGCCATCAAGAATGAGGGGTGATCTTATTGAAACATATAGGAGTCTGAAGGTGCTTGACAGGGCTTTTGCCCCCATCAGTTTGTCTAATATTACTTCTGTAGTGATGGCGATGGTACTTAATTCTTCCTCTGTATTCTTTAGTATTAATGGGATGTTTGAAGTATCTTCTACTGTAAAGACTGATGCAAAATATCTGTTTAACTCCTCTGTCATTTCCTTATTCCCATAACTATCTCCCCAGATTCATTTTCAAGGAGGCCTATGTTCACTTTGACCCCTCTCTTCCTTTTCATATATTTAAAGTAGAGCTTTTATTGTCAGTTTTTATAATCCTCACTAGTTTGCTCACTCACTAAACCTTGTGGTTTATTTTCACTGTCCTTATTATCTTTGTAGTCCTCCTTTGCTGAATTCTGAATTTATTCCAAACTTTGGGCTATCACTGACTTTTACCTCCT
Organism: Stegostoma tigrinum; assembly: GCF_030684315.1. Taxonomy (NCBI): domain Eukaryota; kingdom Metazoa; phylum Chordata; class Chondrichthyes; order Orectolobiformes; family Stegostomatidae; genus Stegostoma; species Stegostoma tigrinum. Next base: position 19,673,192 of record NC_081369.1, read on the forward strand.
TGTATGCTTTTCCTTTCAACTTAACACAGTCCTTAATTTCATTGATTAGCCAACGTTGGTTATCCCTCTCTTAGAATCTTTCCTCTTTACTAGGATGCATTTTTGTTGACATTACTCAAAATAGTTAAAATTTTTGAATGTCTAACTTGTGGGCATGCCACATGCAGGCTCACTGTGATGTGATAACTTTTAACAGCTCAGTAGGGGCAATTAAAAATGGAAATTAGCCAGCAAATGACAGCCTTGCCAATGACACTTCGATCTGGTAAAAATTCGATAAATCTTGCTAAAACATTACTCTTGCACTCATTGATCAGCCTTGCCTCCCATCCTGGCAATGTCTTGATTTTAAAATTTGCATCTCTTTCTTTCTGTTTCAAATCTCTCCTTGGTTTTTCTACTCTCAAATTGGTAACCTTTTCCATCTTATAATGTATGTGATCTGTGCTGTCCTCAATTCTGGCCTCTTGCACATCCCTGATTTGAATCACTAGTCCATTTACATCCATGCCCGTTTTAAGTTCCAGAGTTCCTCTCTCCCCCACCACTTCTCTCTCACCCTTTGGGATATTTTTTAAAATCTATCTTTGTATCCCGTCAGCCTTAACACCACCATAAATTGCTCCATGTTCTGTTTGTTTGATAATAGTAAATCTAAAGCACATAGGAACTTTTTGCCACATTAAAGCGGCCATGTAAGTGTAAGTTGTTCTTGAAATAACGCTACAGCAAAAGAGCACAGTAATGTGGAAAGTACAATGCAGACAATTATTTCTAGGAAAGGATGTTTTTAAATTGTTCAACAGAATAACTGTGCAATATTTTCACGACACTGCTGTTTGGCTGCTGAGTATCAGCATAAATAACATCATGTGAAGAAATTTGGAAAGGTTTGCAAAAAAATTCTTGACAATGGCGATTCTGTAAGGATAATGTAAGTCCTTTCTTCTGATGTTCTTTTAGTTGGTCACTGATCAAATGGTGTTTTAGCAGTTTGTTATTTGTCTGTTTAATCCTTCCACAGACATGATGATGGAAAGGAATGACATCTCTCATCTCATAGGCTTCAAGAGGGTAGAATTCATGGGAGATCAGACTTGTCAGGGGAAAGAGTGAATTTTATAGATTGAATAGCCTTTTCTCATTCTGCGCTTCTCTGGTTTTTTTTGACAGGGAATGTTTTGCTGGCTACAGCTTTTCTGTCTTATGCAGGCCCGTTCAACCAGGAATTTAGAAATCTGTTGTTGAACAGTTGGCAGCAAGAAATAATATTACATAACATTCCATTCGTCGTAAATCTAAATGTCTCGGAAATGCTTATTGATGGACCCACAGTTGGAGAGTGGAACTTGCAAGGCCTTCCTAATGATGACCTCTCGATACAAAATGGGGTAATTGTCGCAAAGGCAGCTCGCTTCCCATTGTTGATTGATCCTCAGGCTCAGGGGAAAACCTGGATAAAGAATAAAGAAGCTAAGCATGAACTTCAGGTAGTGGACACAATCTGCAATGGTACTTGAGAATCATTTTTCACTGTTTTATTGTGTGACTGTGAAGTCTTGGCATGAAACCTTGATGATAATAGAATTGAGCAGACATGAACATATTTCAATTTTTTTAATAAGTAATTAATTTTTTACAGGTAACATCCTTAAATCATAAATACTTCAGAAATCACTTGGAAGACTGCCTCTCACTCGGAAGGCCATTATTAATTGAGGATGTAGGGGAAGAACTTGACCCAGCATTGGACAATGTGCTGGAGAAAAACTTCATCAAAACTGGGTCTACACATAAGGTGATTTCTAAGCATTTATTTAGTACACCATTTGTATGGTAATAGTTAAAATGCAGAGATATCAACATTGTACTTTAAAAATATTTATTGTCCTGTTATCTTGCCATTAACAAAACCAGCATTTATAGATCAAACCTCTGGATGTCTTTTCTGCAGGTAAAGATAGGAGATAAGGAGATGGATGTCATGAGTGGTTTCCGATTGTACATTACTACAAAACTGGCAAATCCGGCTTATACTCCGGAGATAAGTGCTCGAACTTCAATTATTGACTTCACTGTCACCATTAAAGGTCTGGAGGATCAACTGTTGGGAAGAGCCATTCTCACTGAGAAACAGGTGATGCAAATCCTTCAATTGATGACTTAATACAGATGTAGGGCCATGTTGATGCACTATGGTAATGTCCCTACTCCTGGACCAAGAGATCTGATTTGAAGACTATCTGCTCCAGAGGTGTGTACTAACATCTCTGATCAGGTTGATTAGGAAAATAGCTCAACATTGAAATGAGTACATTTTCACGATAATTTCAGAGTTTATTTCAACCAAGTGTTTGGTTTTTGGACTATTTTTAAGAGATCCATTTCTATGCAATGTATTCAGTGATTATCAATAAAACTATTATGTATTATAGTTGGGGTATGTTATGTTGGGACAGTGTCCCTCTCAAAGGTGAGTCACATGAACACAGATCATTCATGCTAGTGAATCATCAGTCGAGTTCCTTGGCTTGTTCTGGTTTGTTCCAAGTTCTTGCAGAGTGCACAGCTTCAGAATAAAATCTACCTGTTGGGTTCCAGCAAACAATGTGTTTATATGTTCTTTGGTTCTAACTGGAGCCTAGTAATTGACCAATAAAGAATAAAAGCCTACAATGGAATGGCAGTAGAAGATTGGTTACACTCTCACACAGTTTTAGGGACTGGAGGCCATTCCTTGCCTGGCCCAGAAAACCTTAGGAAAATAATAAATAGGAGGTGGCAGGAATGCCATTTGATCCATGTACAGTACTTTTATTAATGAAAACCCTCATATTTAGATTGCACTTTATTGCAACATTTCAAATTACTTAATAGAATTAGATTAACATTAAGGCATGATGAATATTATAGAGGTCCCATTCAATTCTGTCAAATTTCCCTCCATATTTTCTTCTCTTACTGGGTTGAATTTCACTGATCCCTGGGTGGCAGGATCAGAGGTGAGGGTTGGTAGAGTAGAAGGGAGCCACATCGGAACAGCTCTCCTTTATTGTCCCTTCGTCAGGGTAGTTGCGTTCCGAGAAGCAGAAAGGCTATCTGATCCTCAGAGACAGTCAGCTGACTTACATAACTCCAGGCCCTAATTCAATGAATGTACTGGCACTTTGCTGATGGCAGGGCTCTCCCTGTATGTACAGGGAAGCTTGTTGGAGGCTGTTGTACGTTGCATTTAGTAAAACTAACACTCATTCAGCTGCAGGCAGCTATGGTTGAACACCCCTTCCTTTTAAAAGAGAGTACATTAGACCATAAAATGGTGCATGTACAAAAGTTCCCAGATATCAAATCAGTAAAATAACAATATATGAAGTATTGACAAGTTGGGAAGCATTCTTATTCTTACAGTAGTCACAACTATAACATGTATGAATGAAAATCCTTCAATGAAAACTGCAATAACATTTCTTGATGTTGAAATTCTGATCTCTTTCATTGTCTTTGTATTTCCCACCTTTCTCATCATTGCTCACACCACACCAGAGAGAGGAAAATTTTGCCTATTTCTAGAGGGATAGAAAAATTAATAAAATTAATAACTTTCCGACCTCAAACCTTGTTTAGAGCATACTTAAAGAATACTGTGTCTGGTCACTACATGATGAAAAGTATACAGAGGTTTTGTAGGAGGTGCAAACAAGATTGCGAGGATAAAACCAAAAAGAAGTGGTTATGTGTTTGGGAAAGATTCACAGGCTGAATCTCTTTTCTCTTGGAAAAAGAAGACTGAGGAATATCTTAATAGAGGTCTTTAAAGTTATGGAAGATTTTGATACAGCGGACATAATGAGAGTGTTTTTTCTTGTGCTATATAAATAAGGCAAGTTGGAGTATTAATGAGATGCAAATACTTGGAATCAAAATAGTCACCACTCAAGACTGAGTCTCAGAAATGGCCATTTAAAGCTTAAGAGGAAAATCACAAAACTTTTTCTAGACATCAAGACTCTGAATTTAAAAATGAATCTGTATTTTCACAATTTTCTCATCATTACCCATGTCACACCAGAAAGAGTAATATTCTGTCTTACGAACTTGGCTATACTAACATCTCACAGGCCACATTGTTTTGACACATTTCGAAAGCATCCGGCCTGGATCTCAGTGGCCAAATCAGATCAGATGGCCCTCTCTGACAGCCAGGAAAAAAACTTCCCCGAAATTTGCAACTATGTCTTTTAGCCATTGATTGCTCTGGTCTCATCACAAAGCTCCTTGTATGTCAGCTTGTTGGCTTTACTCAAAAACTTGGCTTAGATTTTGTTCTTATTTATGCATTGAAAAAATGTGACCCTCAGGTTAATTTTGCAGTTTGGGTCATATTGACAGTCATGTGACAGTCCGTTTAATTTGAAAATGTAAGCTGCAACAATCTCACCTGGCAACTGCTTCCTTTCATACAATGCAACTCTGTGTAATGACATTCTTAGCTGTTCAACAGTAACAGTCCAGAATCTCATCGTACTAACATCTCACAGGCCACATTGTTTTGAAACATTTCAACAGCATCCGGCCCCAAAATGGTGAGTAACTCATCTACTTTCATCTGTTTTATTTTCTTCCAGCCAAATGTGGAGCCTTTCTTCATAATTACACCAATAATAATTTCCTCTCCTGCATCAGCAACACCTACCTCTACCAGTGGCACAGCTGAGACTGCAGAACTGCTTGACCTCTAATTGGCAGGCAGCCTCAGAATATTGCCTGCCATTCTTAATTTGGCAGTCAACCAAAACATGGGCCTTTTCGAACATAATTGCAGAAGAAATAGAACCAGAAAATATATACTATAACAAGGTGTAGAGCTGGATGAACACAACAGGCCAAGCAGCAAGACAGGAGCAGAAAGCTGACATTTTGGGTAAAGACCCTTCTTCGGAAAATTTCTTCGGCAGTTCCTACTATCTCAGGAAATATATGGTTGGTCAAATCTGTCAGTATTCAATTTGGTCATATTCATCTTGGACACCAACACTGCTGTCCCAACTTCTTCCCTTGAACCTTAATTCTCTGCGAGACCAAAAACGTGCAGTTCAGCCCTAAGTATATTCAATCCTGGTACATTGGTAGCCATCTGGGAGAATTCCAAAGATTCACAACCTTTTGGATAGAGATATTTCTTTTTAGCTCAGTCCTAAATTATTGGCTCTGTATACTGAAATTATGCCCCTGGTTCTTAATTCCTCAGCCAGAGGAAACAGCCTCTCAGTATCTACTGCTCAAACCCCTTCATAATCTTGAATGTTTCAATTACATCATCTTCATTCCTTTAAACATCTAAGAAGCAGACCCAACTTATTTGGCCTCTCATTGTAAGACAGCCGCCTTGTCCCTGAGCCCAACCTCATGAACTTTTGTTGTGGTGCCTCCAGTGCAAGTTTACCCTTTTGAACACTGAGACCGAAATTACACACCTCATTTTAGATGTGGTCTCACCAAAGTTTCATATAATTGTAACGAATCTACTTATTCCTGTACTTCAGTTCCCTTGCGATAAAGATGAACATATCATTTCTCTTAACTGCTTTCTGTACTTACATGCTAACCTTTTGTGTTCCTTGTATCAACATACCTCAGTCTCGCTGAATCAACATTTACAAGATTATTGACCTTGAAAAAGTTTTTCTGTTCACATGACCTCACCCTTCTCTATGTTATACACCTTCTGCCACTTTCCCAATTCACTTAATCTGCCTATATTTCTTTAAAGTCATTTTGGTTCTTCCTTATAGCTCGCAGTTCCGTTTAGCTTTGTATCATCAGAAAACCTTTAGATATATTACTCTCCATTTGTCTAAATCACCACATCAGTTTAAGTAGCTGTTACTTCCAATATTTTGCTAGTCACAGCCCGTTGTGAGTCAGTAAGCTCAATTGGATGACTGGTTTGCTCACAGAGTGACACACAAATTAGGGATTCAGTTCCCACACTGGTTTGCTCACAGAGTGACACACAAATTAGGGATTCAGTTCCCACACTGGCTGAGGATACCATGAAGGTTCTGCCTTTTCAACCTTGCCCCTCTCCTAAGGTGTGGCGACTTTTAGGTTGAATTCCCCACCAGTTGTTCCTGACTAATCAGAGGGAAGTCCTATGATCCTCTGGGAATGTAGTGACTTTAGTCACAGAATGCCAGTTTGAAAATGTTCCAGTTAGCCCTACTTTCTGCCCATTAACCAGTTCTGAATCCATGTTAATGTATCACCTCAAGTCTTGAGCTCTTATGTTGTGTATTAAGTTTTGTTTAGATTTATCAGGTGCTGTTTGGAATTCTAAGTCTGTTACATCTACTAGTTCTGCTTTATCTACTCTCCTACTTACATCCTCAATATGCTCTAATAAATCTGTCAAACAGGATTTCCCTTTGCTGCAGAAAAATTGCTTTGCGTTCCTGCTGTCAGTAAATGCAAAGTCACGGCCTTCTCTTTGGTCCAATGTTGGGATCCTGAGGCTTATAGCAGAATTCAGAACAATGTTTAAGATCATTTTGAGCTAGTAATAATAACAATTTTTGATAAATAATTTGTGATATTGAGCTAAAAGAATGGAAACAAAGTTTAGTTTGAATATGGTAAATGCAGTGTAGAAAAACTGATAGATAAATAATGCCCATTTAAGCATCAAAGTATAACGTTTTCAAGTAGGAGGGTTATTTCTTCAAAAGCCAAAATTAGAGCTACATTAAACTGTAGATAATTGTGTCTGAATTTTTTTTTAGGAATTGGAGAGAGAGCGAACCAATCTGATGGAGGATGTGACAGCAAATAAAAGGAAGATGAAAGAGCTAGGAGATAACCTACTTTACCGTTTAACAACCACCCGAGGTTCCCTGGTAGATGACGAGAGCCTGATCATAGTGCTTCGAAACACCAAGCTGACTGCTGAAAAAGTAACACAAAAGTTAAAGACAGCAGCTGAGACAGAACTGCAAATAAATGCTGCCAGGGAGGAATACCGACCCGGTAGGTCAGAGGTCTGTGGAATCTGATGTATCAAGTCAATCAGTGTATAACATTCGATTTTTCATAGATTATGCATTTAGGACTTTATTTTGCATGTTTGTATATGAATTTATTCAGATTCAACTGCTCTTTATTTTGGCTTTAAAAGTCTGAAAAAATAAAAAAAAGTATAATCAGACCGTGGCTTTAGACCAAAGAAGGGAAACTCTGAGTGTTCTGGGCTGCCGATTGTTACATTAATTTTAATTATTTAAAAGTATTGCTGAAAAAGGGCACATTGAAAGATTTTATATTGCAGTCAGCAGGAAGATTCACAACAAAACCCAAAATAAAGGAAAATCTTTATTTGGCCTAATTTATGATATTGCCAATAAGGTCAATATCATAGTGTGTGGAACTGAAGGAATTCAAATGTGTATTATTGGCCAGTAAATGTAAGTTTGTGGTAGAGCACCCCAAGTTGATTTCTCAACTAGGACATCAAGGAAAAGATGATCATCTGACTGCCCATTTCAAAGATGAATTTGATCGTAGGAAGAAATGCATTAAGACATGTACAGAAATTCTTGCACGCAGCTTCAAATTGCCTACATGTCATTTATTTATCAGAATATGCAAAGTATAAGAGGTTAGGTGTCATGCCATCGAAGACATGTTTCTCATGGAACACAACAAAGATGTTTGTGAGAGCGGAATTCCTGCAACAAAAACCACCTATTAGGGCATATATAGTATCAGTAAAACTGAACTTCAGTTGCTGAGTTCATAGTTTAATGAATACTGATTCACACAGTGGTGGCCAGCCCAGAGCCATGACATAGTGCTGCAGTACAAGAGTCAATTCTTATGAATTGTCATGTTGAATGCATGATAAAAAGCTTTGACAAAAGGTGTGGTTTCGGCAATACTCAAATTCTAGGCTGCCTATGACTATTTCAAAGTAGTTAAATCCCTATGCTGTCACTATATCATATCTTCCTTGATGTTGTGCATCCCTCTAAAATGTTCAGCATAGTTTCCTTGAGTGAATGTTTGAAGTTAAGAAGTTTAATGTGTCAATCTACAGAAAGACTGATTAAATGTGAAAATTGGAATGTAATTTACTAAACTAGTTATTTGAACCAGTTTGAGCTTAAGACAAGATTGAAGTTATATAAAAGTCATGATGTTTCATGAAATAGAGCATTTTCTGGGCAGTATTTGATTAACTTTGTGTTGCAGTAAATAATCATTGTAAAGGTGATTAATTATGCATCATTTTATTTTCTCACAGTTGCTACAAGAGGCAGCATTCTTTACTTCTTGATTGTGGAGATGAGTATGGTGAATGCGATGTATCAAACTTCTCTGAAGCAATTCCTCAGGATTTTTGACAAGTCACTAGTCAGGTTTGGCACCATGGTTCTATTTACTTTGATTTACCAGTCAGATTTATTTTCGTACTTTCTACCCAACCCACCCTACCTTTCATTATGATTTCTATTTTATATCTTTGCATTCTATTTTGTGTAGTTTTCATTTTTCATTTTTCAATTAATATGTTTTCAAAACCAATTCCACCAGGTCTGCCAAAAGTCCATTCACCAGTAAGCGAGTAGTCTACATTATTGATTATATGACCTATGAAATCTACACCTATACTGCTAGAGGATTTTATGAGCAGCACAAGTTCCTTTTCACACTCTTGCTTACTTTAAAAATTGATATGCAATGCCACAAGGTTAAGCATGATGAATTTCTCACACTCATTAAAGGTATGTTGGTTCATAAATGGATGAAGTAGAACTGCACTTTGTAAAATTTGCTACAATGATTTCGTGTTGGCTAAATTGGAGAACAAAAGAAAAAAATCAAACTTTTCCTTAGAGTTTAAATTGGACAATTAAATACCGCTGTGCAAAGGGTCTGTCATACTGCTTCACATCAATATGAACTTGCATTTGTATCGAACATTTAAGATTATAATAAAATGAATTGGAAACCATCGTCTTTAATTCTCAAGATCTGTAACTTTAATACAAGTGCTTGTTTCCTCTCTTCATTTGTAAGTTATTGGTTTTCTTTGTACAGGGCCTGAAATTTTACCCAAGAGAGGATTCATTGATGTAGTAGATGAAATGTACGTGAAAGAGATTCAGGACAGTTTCCCTCAAGTGTTCACTTAAAACAGATGCTGCGTGGATATATTACTGATAAACACTATTTCCTTGAAAATGTTCAATGATCTTAAATGTGTCATAAAGTCATAGAATTTTACAGCACAGAAGGAGACTATTCAATCCACCAATGTGAGCGAACCTTCTGAAATAACGATCTGTATAGTCTTCTTCCTGTTGACTTTCAAGTATTTTTAAAAAATTATCCTTTTTTTCCCAAGAAGGTGTATGGATTCACCTTTTAGCATTGATTTTGGTCGGACATTATCCTATTTCAACCTTCCAATTATGTATAAATGTAGCCCCCACCTTTTCTTTGCTCATTTGATGAGGAGTTTTAATTTATAATCTCTAGTTGCATATTTTAATTTGTAACAGCATTATATTGAACAGGAAATATGTGGTATTTAATGTAGATTTTGCAAATTACTTGCACCATAATTCTGTCAGTGATATTTTTGATCTTAATTTTGGTGGGCAAAATATTTGATTTAACATGGAATTTGTTAATAACCGTCTAGATTGTTTTCCCGAAGGATGAACCAAGATAGGCAGTCTTTCACAGTTAAACTGATCTTCCTGTGTTATAGAAGTTGTATCTTCTGGGATAACTTTGGCTTTGTGTGTTAGTGTAAAGTGAATGATACAACTTTTATTTCCATTCTGTTCAATAGGAAGAGATGTAGTACAAACTCCTATTTGCTATCACCGATTTTACACAAACTTTCAAAGTCAAGATAATCGCCATAGTTTCTTCTGTAAAATATTAACTTTTATGACACAACTGATGTAGGAAGTATCTCTCCTTTGATACACCCCCTTACAATAGAAAACGCTATTGTAATGAAACTGCAGTGATGCTGTTGAAGATAGTGCAAACACAAACAAAATAGCCACCTGAAGGTGACTTCACTTTCATGGTATTAGTACGTTCACCAACCTCATGAGGTGCCCGACTACTTGTGTGCCACTCATCCAGAAGTGCCTTGCAGCAATGCCAAAATCGGTATGTAACAGAACTCTTAAATAGTAGCCGGTTTTAGAAATATGCTGTGCTATATGTTTTTCCATCTTGTGTCATATAGCAAGAAATTAGAATCCACTTGCTAATCTGTTTCCTAGTAAAACCCATAAGCTCCAAAATTAACGATAATGGGAACTGCAGATGCTGGAGAATCCGAGATAATAAAATGTGAGACTGGATGAACACAGCAGGCCCAGCAGCACCTCAGGAGCACAAAAGCTGACGTTTCGGGCCCTCACCCCATCCCCCTCTCTGATGAAGGGTCTAGGCCCGAAACGTCAGCTTTTGTGATCCTGAGATGCTGCTGGGCCTGCTGTGTTCATCCAGCCTCACATTTTATTAGGTCCAAAATTAAGTTTTCTAATTTGGATTTATATTAAAAATATACTTTGTTGGGATGTCAAACTTGTTTTAAGTTGCCAATATGACTCTGTCTTTAGATCTCACTGAACTGTAGAACATTTTCCCAGGCATAGAGAGCAGCTCCGCAGCTGTTGTTTTGTACCCAACAGCCATCTGGTTTCAGACAGTGAATTCTGTAACACACCTATAGCAATATGGTGAAATGTGACAGTGCTAAATTTATCATGTTTCTGAGTGTGGTCTGCATGGTATGCACACTGTCATGCAAATTCTAGGTGGTGCTTCTCTGGACCTCAAAACATGTCCTCCAAAACCTGCCAAATGGATTCTTGATATGACTTGGCTGAATCTGGTTGAACTTAGTAAACTTCATCAGTTCTTTAACATCCTGGTCCAGGTAAGATTGAATGTAACATCATTATGTTATTGTACTAATGAATAATAATGATTTTTCATTGAATTATAGATTCAAATTTTTATAAATATTGATGCATGAGATTTATGTTAAGTGTTTGTGCATGACTCAGCAATTCTAAGACTGGGCTTGATGAAGGCTAGAGAATCAAATCTCAACTTTGATATTCAAATTCACAAGCCCTCAGTTTTATAAATTGGTCATTTGTAACTCATTGCACTTTAAAATTGCATTTTAATTTTGGCATTTACCAATGTTCCCAGCTTACAAATAATGCTGGTAAGGGTTTCTGCCTTCTGCTCTGCATTAAAGGGATCAGCAGTGGGTCAGGAACCTGTTGTATTTTCAATGAACTTGGCCACGATTCTTTAACTCAGTCATGGCATTGATATATTCATCCATGTTTCCAGTGGGCTTGTTTAGATCTGCACTTTGAAGAATCTCGCATTATTTTGGCTAAATTCAAGTTGCTTCAGATTGTCTCGATGTATGTTAACAAACCCAGCTCATTAACTACCTACCCCACCCCATGTCATCCATAAGGTCCGATGTGTGTCCCGTCTTTCATCCAGCATTCCCAGAGCAACTCAGTCCAGAGAAGAAGAGCCCAAAGTAGGACAGAAAAACACCCAAGTAACTCTGAAGGTGCACTGAATGCTACTGAAAACTTTACTGAAACAAATATGTTTACATTTGGGTCTCTTATTTACTGGCCTCCTGAAAGGTTAATCCTTCCTGTTAATTAATAGATTTCTGATGGTTGCCTTTGCAGCCTGTAGCAGGTGCATTTAACTAAAAGAAGTGCAACAGTTCTAACCATTTAAAAATAGATTACAAAAACAGTCACAAAGACAGTAGGAACTGCTGATGCTGGAGAACCTGAGATAACACGATGTGAAGCTGAATGAACGCAGCAGGCCAAGCAGCATCAGAGGAGCAGGAAAGCTTGAGATTTTGGGTTGGGACCCTTCTTCAGAAATGGAGGAGGGGAAGGGGATTCTGGAATAAATAGGGAGACGGGAGAGGCAGATAGAAGATGGATAAAGGAAAGGATAGGGTGAGAAGAGACAGACAAGTCAAAGAGGTGGGGTTAGAGCCAGTGATGGTGAATGTACGTGGGGAGTTAGTGGGTAATAGATCAGTCCAGGGAGGACAGACAGATCGGGGGGGGGGGGGGGGGGGCAGGATTAGGTTATTAGTTAGGGGATGGGGGTAGGGCTTGATGTGGGAGTAATGGTTAGGGAGACGGGGACGAGCTGGGCTCGTTTTGGCATGTGGTCAAGGGAGGGGAGATTTTGAAGCTTATGAAATCCACATTGATACCCTTGGGCTGCAGAGTTCCTAAGCGAAGTATGAGATGCTGTTCCTGCATCTTTCGGGTGGCGTCATTGTGGCACTGCAGGAGGCCCAGGGTGGACATGTCGTCCGAGGAGTGGAGGGGAGTGAATTGAAATGGTTCGCAACTGGGAGGTGTAGTTGCTTGTTGCGAACAGGGCATAGGTGTTCTGTAAGGTGGCCCCCAAGCCTCTGGTTTCTCCAATGTAGAGGATGCCACAACGGGATCATTTAGTCCGTTGGGCATTATCCGGTTCCGTAGGCAGGTACTGAGAAACGAAATGTGGCTGTAGTGCCTGGTTTGCTTTAGGACGTGGTCGAGCAGTTTCAAGGCCAAAGAAAGTACAGGAGGGTTGCGGTGGGAGAGGAGAAACCAAACGGAGGCTTGGGGACCGCTTTGCGGAACCCCTTCGCTCTGTTCGCCACAAACAACTGTACCTCCCAGTTGCGAACCATTTCAATTCACCCCCCCCCCCACTCCTCGGACGACAAGCCCATCCTGGGCCACCTGCATTGCCACAATGACACCACCTGAAAGATGCAGGAACAACATCTCATATTTCACTTGTGAACCCTGCAGCCCAAGGGTATCAATGTGGATTGTTCAAGCTTCAAAATCTCCCCTCCCCGACCATGTGCCAAAACCAGCCCAGCTAGTCCCCATCTCCCTTACCATTCCTCCCACCTCAAGCCCCACCCCCATCCCCTAACCACTAACCTCATCACGCCCCCCCACCAGCCCCCCTCCCCCCGACCTGTCCGTCCTCCCTGAACTGACTTATGCCCCACTAACTCCTCACCTACATTCACCTTCACTGGCTCTAACCCCACGTCTTTGACCTGTCTGTCTCTTCTCACCCTATCTTCTCCTTTATCCATCTTCTATCTGCCTCCCCCTGTCTCCCTATTTATTTCAGAATCCCCTTCCCCTCCCCCATTTCTGAGGTAGGGTTCTGACCTGAAATGTCAAGATGTCCTGCTCCTCTGATGTTACAAAAACAGTAATCATCTTCAAAAGTATTGAGATTCACTTGTCATGAGGACAGTATGATATATGTGCAGTGCTGAGAACTTGGTGGGCAGGAAACAGGCTGCAAGATGACAGCAACTGCTGAATTAAAAAATCCAAGAGCAAAAATTGCTGATTTTAAAAAAGAACCTAATTAAATTGCCTTTATGACAGGACCATATATAAAAATAAATTAAAAGGAATCAGATGCTTTGGGAGCTAGGAAGAGATCAGCAGGATGTTCCGGGAAATCTGAACAGAGGTGCAGTGGTGTTTTATGGAAATTGGGAACTGACCAGTCAGGTGGCATGGAGGCTCATAAGACCGGTTGGTCTTATCATAGCGTGGAAACACTGTGTAGAGAGATAAGTGGTTAGCAATGCAGCCTCATAGCGCCAGGGACCCAGGTTCAATTCCAGCCTCAGGTGACTGTCTGTGGAGAGTTTGCACATTCCCTTTGTGTCTGCGTGAGTTTCCTCTGGATGCTCTGGTTTCCTCCCACATTCCAAAGATGTGAAGGTTAGGTGGATTGGCCATTGGAAATGCAGGTTTACAGACATATGGTAGGGGGTGGGCTTGGGTGAGATGATCTTCGGAAAGTTGGTGTAGACCAGTTGGGCCAAATAGCTTGTTTCCACACTGTAAGCATTCTATTCTGTGGTAAGACCAACTGGTCTTGTAAAATGCCAGGGGCACTGAGTGCAGAGAATAAGAACTGGTGAAATGCTGACCTGTACTGCATCAACCAAAGTACAAAAGACAGATTATGGTTTCATGTTGTAACCAAAGACAATTTTCTACAATTTTGAATACTATTGTGATGGAAGGTCTTTTGCTTCCTTTGATAGTTCCTAGTTGTATGAAGATGTGGAAAAAAGCACTAAAGAGCATTAAGACTGAAGGCTTTGTTAAGTCAAGAGTTTCTGGTCCAGTAAAGTACTAGAACAGCAGAACTCCGGAATATTAGGACTGGTAGAATGTTCGAGAGCTGGGTGAAGAAGATTATGGCATGCTGCAGAAAATGGGAGAAAATCACCACCATTATGAGTAGCAGAACATCATTGAGCAGCATGTGTTCAATATTATCAGCACAGTTCAGTTTATATTGTTAAAGGAAAGTTGGTGGATGTAATATTTTAGATTTCCATTTCAATGGATTTGGAATATTTGGATTCCGCTTTCGGAGGTTGGTCAGCAAAATCAAAACACATGGGATAGGTGGTGTTGTCCTGGCTAAGGTTAAGGATTAGCAAACCAACAGAAAACAAGGAGTAGGAAGAAAAGGTCAATCTCACATTGTCGGGCTGTGATTAGTGGGATACTGCAAAGATTAATTTTTTGACTCGAGCTATTGACAATAAATATCAAGGTTTTGGATGTGAGCTACAAATGTAGTATTTCTAGATTTTCAGGTGATCTAAAAAAAACAAGAATCTGTGTTGTGAGAAACATTTGGACAAGTTTGGTGAGTGCCTGAAAACATGACAGATGGAACATAATTTGGAAAAATCTGAGGTGCTCCACTTTGGTTGGAAGAACAGAAATGCAGAGTATTTCTCAAATAGTAAGAGGTTGGTAGGTGTAGATGTGCAAAGAAATCTAGGTGTCCTTGTCAACAAGTCACTGGATGCTAACATGCAGGTGCAGGAAACTATTAGTAAGACTAAAGGAATATTAATTGCAACAGAATTTGAGTACTGGAGTAATGAAGGCTTCCTTCAATTGTCTAAGAGCTTGGTTAGATTGCACCTGGAGTACTGTGCGCAGTTTAGGCTCCCCACCTTAGAAGTGATATTATTGCCACAGAGGGGCTATAAAAAAGGTTCACCAGACTTGTTTCAGAGATGGTGGGACAATCCTATGAAGAGAGATTAGTCAAACTGGGCCTGAATTCTCTAGAGTTTTGAAGAATGAGAGGTAATCTCATTGAAAACTACAAAATACTTAAAAGAACATTCAGGATAGCTGCACATAAAATGTTTTGCCTGACTGGCAAGTTCAGATCTGGGGGCACAATTCAAAAATACGGGGGATGCCATTTGAGACATGATGAGCAGAAATCATTTTACTTGGGGGATGGTGAATCTTTGGAATTTTCAACCCCACAGGGCTGTAGAAGCTCAGACTTTGAGTATGTTTAAGGTAGAGGCTGATATAGTTTTGATTGTCAATAGCATGGCTCTAGGGATAGTGTGGGTGGAAAGCATTGAAATGCTTGATCAGCAATAATTGTATTAAATGGCAAAGCAGGCTCAATGGGCTGAATGGCTTGCATACTTCCTATGGTATGACCAATATATTATACTGTTTGTTTTCACCCACTTTCTGTCAATTTAACGTATGTCATACTCACATTTTCCAAACAAATAAGGTATTCTAGCATTAAATGTTTTGATATTCCAAAATATGCTTACAAAAAATCCATGCAGCTTCCAGGGTTATAAATGACCAAAAATTGTTGTACATCTGATACTTTTGGTGACTCAAGTGAGATTTTTTGAAAAACCTCAGTACATGAAGTGAGAGGCCAAGATGCAGTTGCCAGCTGATTCCATTACTCCTATATTCAGTTAGAAGTGAGTGGTGTACAGGACTGGGGCTATACACAAATAATCACTGTGCCTATATCCAAAATGTGTAACATTCAAATATAGTATCCAGGTACTCAACGGGATACCATGGGGAGAATTCTGCTGAATAGCCTCACGTTGAAGGGATCAGCAGTGGGTCAGGAACCTGTTGTTTTATTAATGAGCTTTGCCACAAATCGTTATATCAGCCATGGTATTTACATACTTCTTTCAGGTTTCCCGCAAGCTTGTTAAGACCTGCACCTTGTCAAGCAAAGAATCTCTGGTTAAAGGGACCCTGGCAAGAATTAAACATTGCCTCCCAGCAACCATAGGAATGGAAATGCTGCCCAACTGTTGCCTCCACACCACCTCTAAATCCATTGTCCCTACCTCTTCCCAGGATGTCTTTCTGTTGAATATGAGGGATTGAAGTGAAACACTGGGCACAATTAATCCCCTTCCTGGGGATGGTGAGAAAGGTGGTGTGAAGGGCAAATAATTGGAAAGGTTTGCACTGGAAAGATATCCATCCTTTCTCACCACCTCAGCAATTAAATCCTGGATAAGAAGGTCCATAAATAACCTTCATGACTCACTACTAACCCAGTTAACTATGTTAGGGAGAAAAGTGGATGGTTTATCAACTGGCAGACCAGAGTGGCCTGTCTGCTGAGTTGGAAGGTGACCTCCATTTCCCCCAATCTAGACCAATTGGAGCAAGAATGGAGGTCAAGTATATTCCACAGTCGACCACCTGTTGCCCTCGACTCTGAACCAGCATTCCCCATGATCCCTAACTATTGAGGTCCAAAAAAAAGGGGAACTGAGCAGTAGCAGTGTGATCCCTTGATTCGGGATGCAGTTCCCTGAGATGTTTACTTACCTCATGAAGGCTGGAAAGGTGAATGGCAACCAGTTTTCAGGCATCAATTTTGAGCGCTTCAAAATGATGGCTACATACAGCATTTGCAAATTAATAGCAGCATCAACTGAAGCTCTATAAAAAAAATACAAGGTGGGAAATGTGATTGGATCAAGGATGTTTATTTCCAGGTTGTAACAAATTAAAGGCGGCTGATAAAATTGTAAACCCAAAAAATGTCATAAACAATCGTATTAACTTTGATTCAATATTATACTTTGTTCTCCTTCTTCACTGTTTTTAAAAAACGGCTGATCTTTTCTGAACTCAGCTGGATGTAGATGATCTTGATGATTTAGCAATTTAGTTATTCTGTTAAATGGCATTCAGGTCAATCTTGTAAAAAAAATGTCATCTAACCAGAGGTAAATGTCTACTTGAGGATTATAAGGGCAGATTTTATGGATTAGTTGTCCCAGTGCAAATGTTTGTGATTTGCAAAACAAATCAAAGTGTCAGCTGTAAAGATCAGTCTGGTCATATTGGAACTTCACCAATTTTCCAGATATTTATTTTCATGAATATAAAATCGGACATACAGGCTGGAAAATGATTGGACTGGACTCTGGGTTCGAGATCAGGAATGTCAGCACTGAGAAGTAGTACTAATCAACTGTTTCAATTTTGAGCCTTTTTGCTGAAGAAATTCTCCTGAAGGAATCCTTTTCCTGAGGATAATATACTCTTGTAATTGACAGCTGTCCATCTGTAACATTTGTAGATTGCTCGAAATGAGAAACAGTGGAAAAACTGGTATGAGAAAGATGCTCCAGAAGAGGAGGACCTCATGCCTGATGGTTACCATCATTGTCTGGATTGTTTTGGCAAACTTTTGTTGGTCCGATCCTGGTGTCCAGACAGAACAATTGAACAGGTGGAACATTTGAAAATAATAACTGTCTTCACAGCTTCCTTCTGTAAGGCTATCACTTAAGCATTGAATTACATAGAAATTATATAACAAAGCAACCTGATCCATTCAATCAGTTCATGTAGGTGTTGATCCTGCACTCAATTAGTAGTCTTAGCCCTATGTGGCCACTCTCTCTTCTCATTTCTCTTTATTCCTTTCCCCCCAGTTTATTTCCAAACTTTCAGCATGAATGTACTCCATTTTATCAGAACACTACCAAGTCTACTATTCCTAATATGTAGCCAATTGGATTTCCAATCTTCCCTGACAAGAGTCACCTCATGTTGTTTGATTCCAATGCAGTCACAGGAACATAAGATGTAGGAGCAAGAGTTAGCCACTCTGACCTTTGAACCTGCTGTGCCATTCCATAAGATTGTGCCTGTTCTGGTTGTGGACTCAAATCCACTTTTCTGTTTGCCTTATTTGATAGTCCTGTTCTCAGCTAATCCAACTGAAACCATTGGTTCAGATTGTTTGTGGATTGTAAACTTGCTCTAGGCCTTTCTCCTCTAGTCTGTCTTTCCTTATGTTCCGAACATCTGGATACTCAACAGTGCTTCAAAAACAACCAGTTCCTCAGCAGGATGACTGCATTTGAAACTTTTGTTCCAGACACTTCTTTCTCATTCCTTGACATTATTGAGTTGCCTCTGTGATCATAAACTTAAATAATCTCAACTGGAGATAATTCCCTCAATGATGTTTGTTGATGTTAAAATGAAACTCCCATATCTAGCAAGAGCTGTATGCACTACTCCATCTGAAATGCCATTCTTAAAACTTCACCTCATTTTTAAATATAAGAGCCATTGACTACCCAGCTCTTCAAAGAGAAAGAAATAGACCTATATAATTAATATTGCTTTTAAGAGTTAGGCAAACACAGAGGTCTAGATGACATTTGAGCCCATGAACTTCTGATTTAGAGACAAGAGTGAAAATAACACACTCTGGTTCAAACTAACGGTTGTTTTAAGTGTGACTGCCTCTTAAATTGAGTGACTTCACTGCCTCCTTGACTGAGGTCCGGTAACCACAGTTACCTGTCAGGTCAACAATTTAATGAGTTG
This sequence comes from Stegostoma tigrinum, assembly GCF_030684315.1. NCBI lineage: Eukaryota > Metazoa > Chordata > Chondrichthyes > Orectolobiformes > Stegostomatidae > Stegostoma > Stegostoma tigrinum. The sequence goes on from NC_081369.1 coordinate 19,691,998, forward strand.
ATCTTCATTGAACCCTAGTGCATTTGTATTCAGTTATGGTAAGATATATAAAACTGAGAAACCTTTCTCAGCTAGCTATAACTTTGAACATTTTAAGTGTTTCAGATAAAGTAATAAAATGTTTGACTTTAAAAATCTAAAACTCCAATACTTCTTTTTATACATTTAGGCCCGCAAATACATTATTGATTCTTTGGGTGAGAAGTATGCAGAAGGTGTTATTCTGGACCTTGAGAAAAGCTGGGAAGAATCTGACACGAGAACCCCTCTCATCTGTTTCCTCTCAATGGGTTCTGATCCCACAGACCGCATCATTGCTCTTGGGAAGAGACTGAAAATTGAGACTCGCTATGTTTCTATGGGTCAAGGCCAAGAGATGCATGCACGCAGACTGTTGCAACAGACCATGTCAAGTGTAAGAGGATTATTATTAATTTCCAATTTCTGTACAATCCAATCTTTCCAGAAGCTGTGATCTGTCTCCTCAAAGAAAGTGAACTTATTTCTTTATTTTCATTAAGTTGATAGTCTAGTTCAAAGAACATGTTTTTTTTGTGAGATTGTGCAATTTCATAATATGATTATCTTAAGAACATTCTCCTATTTATAGAGATTTGAACATTAAAGTGCTATTGTTAATTGAAACCCAAGCCAAATGATGAAGAATGAAATTGGGCACCATTCCTTTTCCTTGGTAATAAATGTATATAAAAAGTATATGTGTATGTCTGCCTTCTACCTGCCATGGTCAAAAATCACATGACACAAGGTTACAGTCAATTGTTCTGAGGAAGGGTCACTGGACCCGAAACGTTAATTCTGATTGTTTTTCTTCACAAATGCTGCTACATCTTCTGAGCTTTTCTGTTTTTGTTATAGTCCAACAGGTTTATTTGAAGACACAAGCTTTTAGAGCCTTGCTCCTCCTTCAGGCGTCAGTGAGAGAGGTGGCATCAGACTCAGAATTTATAAGCTAAAGATCAAAGGGCCATAGAACTGATGCAAATGCATTGAATAAGCCTAAAGTAACTGTTAATCAGTTAATAGTTTAATCTCAGAAATTCTGGGGTTTGCATATTAATTCTTCCTAACTGATTAAAGATTTAACTGCCATCTTAGGTTTGCTCAATACGTTCACATCAGTTCAATGATCCTTCGATCTTTTGCTTATAAATTCTGTGTTTGATGCCACCTCTCTCACTGACTCCTGAAGAAGCAGTGAGACTCTGAAAGCTTGTGTCTTCATATAAGCCTGTTGGACCATAACCTGGTGTCGTGGGATTTTTGACCTTGTCCACCCCAGTCCAGCACCAGCATCTCCTCATCACTCTACCCACCACCATCAATGTTTTAGCAGTTTCCATTTATAAGTGCACTAAATTCGTAACTAAACCCTGCCCTTCACTTATATAGTTTAACAATGCAATTAATACACAATTTACAATTATGTTGAGAATACTGTGAATTGAATAATATCCCAGCTTTTTTTCACTGATAAATTCCTGATCTCAGCAACTTCATGGAATGAGTTGCCAAGTGGAGCCCAGACATTAACTAATGAAGAGAAGGGACATATCAGAAAATGAGTTAATTTCAGGATATTAGTGTAAAACTTTTTTTTAAAAAAATCTGGTGATGAGTAAATTACTACATAGAAAATAAATTTTAAAAGACCTTTAGACAATAACTTTGTTTTTGTTGGCTTTCAAATTTATTTGCCTTGAATTTAATTGTCTTTGGAAATTCAATTTTAAGGGAGGTTGGGCACTCCTTCAGAACTGTCACTTAGGACTGGATTTCATGGATGAATTGATGGACACAATTTCTGAAACTGAGACTATTGACGAATCATTCAGACTATGGATGACAACCGAAGTCCACAGGCACTTCCCTATTACACTGCTGCAAATGGCGATAAAGTTTACCAATGAGCCACCACAAGGATTAAAAGCTGGCCTGAAACGAACATATGCAGGTAGATAAGTCAATGGTTAGATGATTGTGTGTAATAATTTGATGCTGTGGTATCTTCCCGATTGCCATGTGTTAATTCATACATAAACAGGCTTCAAACCAGATGAAAGTTTAAATGCACTTTCCCTTCTTTTATGTTACTTCCCATCCTCTCCAGAATACGTTGGCTCAATGAGCTTTGGCTGCTTTTCTTGCACCTTATGCAAGTAATGTCAGTGAATGCCAGCCCAACACTCTAACATGGAGAGGGAAGGGATACTGTAATCCAATTATCGTGAGGGGAGCGGTGATGGGGAGTGACCAGTGGGATGGTGAAGGGAGTGGTGATGGGGAGCGACCAGTGGGATAGTGAGGGGAGCATTGATTGGGAGTGACCAGTGGGATAGTGAGGGGACCGTTGAGTGGGAGTGACCAGTGGGATGGTGAGGGGAGTATTGAGGGGGTGTGATCTGTGGGATAGTGAGGAGAAGATTGAGTGGGAATGAGCAGTGGGATGGTGAAGGAGACAGTGAGGGGGAATGAGCAGTAGGATGGTTAGAGGACCTGCGAGGGCAAGTGACCAGTGGGATGCTGAGTGGAGCATTGAGAGGGACTGACCAGTGGGATAGTGAGGGGAGCTTTGGGTGGGAGTGAGCAGTGGGATGGTGAGGGGGACATTGGGTGGGAGTGAGCAGTGGGATGGTGAGGGGGACATTGGGTGGGAGTGAGCAGTGGGATGGTGAGGGGAGCAGTGAGGGGGAGTGAGCAGTGAGATGGTGCAGGGGAGTGAGCAGTGAGATGGTGGGAGTGAGCGGTGGGATGGTGAGAGAAGCCCTGAGGGGGAGTGGGCACTAGGCTGGAGAGGGGTGCATTGTGGGGACTGAGCAATGGGATGGTACAAGGGACTGACCGGAGGAATGGTGAGAGGTGCAGTGTGGGGTGACAAGTGGTATGGTGGGAGGGAGTGACCAGTGAGATGATGATAAGTGCAGCGAGGGGTGACCAGTGTATTGGTGAGGGGATCAGTGAGGCGAGTGACCAGTGGGAAGGTTGAGGGGAAGTGGCTGCTGGGATGGTTAAGGGGAGCAGCAAGTGGAGTGACCAGTGGAATGGTGAGGGGGAGTGATGAGTCGAATGGTGAAGGGGCTGACCAGTGGAATGGTGAAGGGGCTGACCAGTGGGATGGTGAAGGGAGTCGTGAGAGAGGAGCAGCTAGTGGGATGTTGAAGATGGAACACTGAGTAGGGAGGCCAGGAGGATCGCCGGGGAAGGCAGTAACTTCAATGCAGTACTTTAGCTTGTGGTCCCAGTGTTTGATTCCAGTGTGGTGTGGCTTTCAATGATGTCATCAACTGCACCAACTTTCAGTTCAAGTGCATTGGCAGCAGACAGTCCAATATTAATAATGACTTGCAATAGAAACCTCTCCTGAAAATTCATGAATTGTTTTTGTTAATCCATTAATTATGAAGAAAAAAGCTTTTGAGTTTTGTTTAATTAAAACTGTTTAAATTAATTACTTTTTGTAAAATGAAGTGCAAATTGGATTTTGAACTTGCAGTGCATGGCTATGTACAAACTATATATTATTATTCAAATTTGCATTTGAATAAATCTTTAATGGATTGAGACAGGCACTTATTTATGAGGTTTCAACACACTATGGCACTTGGATGTTACAGAGAAACAGCATAATTTCAGATGGCAAACAATGTTTGCCTCAAATAGATGACTCAATGTCTACATGGAAAATTTAACGTAACCTGATGCTCGGTTGATAATGTGTATGCTTGACTTTATATTCGACAAAGCTACTTACTCTGAGTACAGTTTTCTCTTTTTCCATTTACGACAATCTCTATCTTTTCACTAGTTTCACTACAAACATTTACATTGACAGCTTGAAAAGATACTTGTGTTTTAATCAAATATAGCGTCACATTTTTAAGCTTTGGTAGCTTTCTCAGTTTTGAACCCCATGTAGAGAGATAGCTTGATTTCTATGTCTTACATAGTTTACTATTTTTTGGTGAACATTGAAGCAGAATTGTTGAACAGCTTTAAAAATTGTTTTATACATGTTGATTAAATGTTATTTGTAGGCCAGCATTGCATGTGTTTCCATTTGTAAGAATTGTTATCTTCCGGCTAGTTCCATTTGTCAAATTACCATGTTGGGAATTCATTAGAGTGTAAAATGCAGTTCAGGACTTTAGGATGTAAATTAATTATTCTCACACCAGGAAATAAATGTCTAAGCTTTGTCTAATCTTCATATTATGTTATCACTTTGCATACTTTGTTTTAGAACATAGAACACAGAACACTACAGTGCAGTACAGGCCCTTCGGCTCTCGATTTTGCGCTGAGCTGTGAAACCAAACTGAAGCCCATCTAACCTACACTATTCCATTATTATCCATTATGTTTTGGCCCAGAACACCACATTTCAGTCGCCAATGGGGAGTCGTCAAATACTCTCTGCCTTTCCAGCTGGAACCAGCAGATAGAATTTCCTGTTTAAAAAAAGAAGCTGAAATCTCCAGATGTTAGAAATGTGGTGATCTATTAGAATAATGTTGACTTATGACATTTTCTGTGGGCTTCAAGTCTCTAATAGTATTACATAGGTCTGATAATGTTGACAATGAATGCGCTACTTATTTGAAATATTAATTCTTGGGGTGTGGACATCACTGATAATGCTGACATTTATTTTACCACACTAAAAAATGAAAGAACTGCAGATGCTGTAAATCGGAAACAAAGCGAAAGTTGCTGGAAAAGCTCAGGTCTGGCAGCATCTGTGAAGGAAAAAATAGGGGTGTTAATGTTTCGGATCCAGTGACCCTTCCTTGGAAGGTTCTGTGGAAGGGTCACCGGACCTGAAATGTTAACCCTGTTTTTTCCTTCACTGATGCTGCCAGACCTCCTGAGTTTTTCCAGCAACTTTGTTTTTGTTCCTATTTTACCACACTAGTTGCCTTTAGAAACTTATCTTTTTTGAGCCATACACTTAATAAGGACAATTAAGAGTTGACCATAAAAGTGTGGTACTGGAGTGAAACGTAGAGAACATTTCTTTTTTGTGAACTCGGGTGGCTGATAAAGCATTGCATGTTGAAATTGTTGAATTTTACGCAGCATGATATTACTGTGACACTGTCAACTCAATCTGTCTAATTATAGTGTGCTTAAAGACTTGTATTTGTGTTCAGAAATCTTATCTCTTGTATTTTATGTTTGCTTCTTACTTATTTTCTTACATTCAGTTTTCCCATTATGTTTTCTCTATCGTTAGTATGTGTCCATGCCATCCAACAGTTGTATTGTTTTGCAAATGTTGAACGTCAGTTCTCCATTTTGCACCTCTTAGCTCTCAGTCGACAGATGTATGAAGAACAGAAGAAAAGTCAGGATAGTGACTTGCCCACTGATGGATGCAAGCAATAAACCTATTGGTAATGGACAATAAACTTGCAGAAATATGAAATAGGTATATTGTCTTGCTATTTACCTGGGAGACCAACATATTGAACTTGACATTTCTAAGAAGGGTTTATCAGACCATAAAAAAAGCAAAGCACTTGGGTCATTTTTAGAAGGGTAGCATTGAAAAACAGAGGTGTTATGTTAAACTTGTATAGAACCTTGGTTAGGCCACACTTTGGCACAATTTCTGTCTCACTGTTATGAAAATCGGAAAGTAAAACTGGAGAAGGACCAAAAAAGTGTTGAAATTATACCAGAACTGAGAGGTTACACCCACCAGGAAGGATTGGATGAGCTTAGGGCGTTCTTTTTTACTGGAGAAAGAGAAGAGTGGTAATGTAACAGCAGTCTTTAGAATTATGAAAGTTTTGATAGGGTAGATTGAGAGATGTTTCCACATGTTGGCAATTTTGGTTCTGAGGGCCAAAATATAAGATAATCACCAATAAATCTAGTTTGGAAATTTAGGAGAATTCTCTAGAGAGTAGTTTGAATTTGGAATTAATTTGCAACAAATGTAGTGAATGGAATAACTACATTTAAGGGGAAGCTCGATGAGCTCATGATGGAAAATTGAATAGAAAGACAGGCTAATACAGTTAAATGTCGAAGGGTGGGAAGAGGCTGATGAGAAACATAAACATCAACATAGAAATGTTAGGCTGAATGAGATCGAGACGTTACAATGAATTTTTTTCCATTTTTGATGCCTTCCATAAAGATTTATGCTAAACGCTCAATCTTCCTCAAGAACATTGCTTAAACCTGTGTGTCATCAATTAATTGACAATTGACCATAGAATCAGAAATTTATAGCAAATAATCCTTTATTGGAACTTTAAGGATTGTCAAGAGAATTCCATCAATGTAATTCTAATTTCATTGACTTTTAAGGTATCAGCCAAGACCAACTAGATGCTAATAACACACCTCATTGGAAACCCATGCTATATGCAATAGCTTTCCTTCATTCCACTGTGCAGGAAAGACGTAAGTTTGGACCTCTTGGCTGGAATATTCCTTATGAGTTTAATCAAGCTGATTTAAATGCTACAATCCAGTTTGTGCAAAACCACCTCGACGATACAGACAGCAAAAAGGTACAAAAACTTTTTCTCACAGATGAACGGTTAATGTTTTTAATCGTACCAATTCTGTTTTAGTTCCAACAAATGTAATTGTAATTCTAAATAGTTAGAACTTTCCCTAAATGCTGATGTAATCATGCTTGCTACTCTGCAGCATTGCAGACAAATAGTCATCCTTATTTCTTCCCTGGTCTTGCTGCACATTGTAACAGATGGGAAATATAAGAATTTGAGTACAGTTACATTTTGTTGGTACAAAAAAGGGATAGGGCAGATTTAGAAAACCAAAACCCAAAAGCAATGTTTTCTATGCAGTTATGTAGAATGGAAGTATTACTATATGAAAACACTGATATTTAACATATCAGTCCGTGAAAACATTATGTACTGAACAGCCCTTTAATTATCTTGTTTGTAACAACAAAACTACAGTTATATAGCTACTTTAATGTAGTAACACCTCTAAAGGCATGTCGAGCTTAATCTGAAAAATAGTTAGCACCTAACTATGTACAGACTAGTTGCCAATTAGTTGATCGAAGTGGTAAATTTTACAGAGCATCTTAAATGAGGCAGAATGGTAGGGAATTTAAGCAGGAAATCCAAGAGTCTTGTGTTTAATAAACCGAATGCACAGCTGACAATGATGGAACAAAGAAAATCAGAGGTGCAAATATGGCCAGAAATGGAGGAACATCAAGTTCTGAGAGGACTGGATGAAGTTACAAAGATAGTCTGAGGAGAGGCCATTGAATGATTTTAACCGAAGAATGATAATTGTCAATGTCAGAAAATGCTTGACAAGGAGTGCCTGGAAGTTGGTGAGCGTAGGCATGATGTATGAATATCACATGGTGAGAGTCAAGGTATCAGCAGCAAGCTTTGGATGAACTAAAACTTATACTGTGGATGAAGAACAGGAGACCTGCAGAAGAACATTACATTATCTGAGTCCTTGGGTCACCAAAAGGATGGATGAGGGTTTCAGCAGCACATGGGCCGAGGCAAGGGCAAAGAAGCATGATAAACAGAGGTTGAACTAGTCAACGTTGGTGAGAGAGAATATATTTGGGATGGTCATCGCATCTTCAGGTAAAATGCCTTTTTCCTTCCTCAGTTAATCCACATTGGTGCTAATTAAAAATGTAGATAGCTTGAGTTGCTCTCAAACCTCACCTGTGGTAGTAAATGTCCGGCTGCTCAGTTCTTCTCCTCCTTCTCCATGTCTCCTCCTGAAAGCATGATTGAAATTGATAGTATCAGGTGTCAGAGGCAAAAGTTAAATTCTCTTATTCATCCTCCCACAGGCATTGATTGCCAGACCGAACTTTTAACAGTGCCACTATCAATGGAAGGAGACATTTACCCTGACTCTGTGTTCCTGCCATCTGTTCTTTAAATTTTAGATCTTTCTAGAAATAGCTAATATGGAAAATGCAACTGACATATAACAATCAGTCAAAATTATTCCCCAGCAGGTGTTCAAAGCAATGGTTGCTTTCAGCTGCTTTCAGTAACTCCTTGTTATTTTGCTTTCTCATCTTCATGTATGAGAACTATTTACCTTCTCTTGTGTCCTAGTAAAGATTTAAAGCGTACTATCTGCGGATTGCACTCTGTACTATAGAAATTGATAACAGTTGTATCTGTTTGTTGTGTGATTACATTTCATCACTTGATTTTTTTTTAAACTGCATATTTCCACAGCATTGTTATGAACTGCAATTCATATTTTAAACTGTCAATTCCAGTTTCAGTCTGGTTCTAGACTAATCAGAGAATGCATATGTACTTGATCCTATCCACCAGAGCATATCTTGGAATACAGTTTACTACATGATTGGTGAAATCCAATATGGAGGTCGTGTAACAGATGATTATGATAAGCGACTACTGAAAGCTTTGGCTAAAGTGTGGTTTGGTGAGCATATGTTTGGACCGAGCTTCTGCTTTTATAAGGATTACACCATCCCTAACTGTGCTACAGTAGAACAATACTTGCAACACATACAGGTTTGCTTTTCATATAAAACTTTTTTTATTACTTTGTGAATTTTTCCTGACAGTGCTTTCATGCACACGGTAAATTAGTAGTAGGTTCAAGCTTCTAAGAACATAAGGTTGTGCTTCATTGGTTTGCCATGACTTCAGAGGTCCATCCTTAGGACTTAGTTTAACTTCTTTAGAATCAGGGTTAATTGGATGGAAGAAGGCAACAGAGATAGGAAGGTGATGGCAGTTAATATATTGTGGGTTGGAAATGGGTATGCTATGCAGAAACTGGCTGAGGAAATGCAATGCCCAATGCCTCACATCTTTTATTAGAAAGAAATTCAGTTCTACCATTTAATTTAAAAGAAAATTTCAAGTAGCCTGAAAATACCTATAAAGGAAACCATCTGTATCTGTCTAAATAATAAAAATATTTGTGCTCACATTTCACATAAATCTTTATCATATTTAATCATTTTCTTAAATTGTATGCCATGCTTAGTTATAGGCAAATTTATTTCAGGCAAGTTTCTCATATAGAAGAACTGTAACGTACAGAGAAAGAAAACAACTTCTACCTCAAGTTCTGACTTTCAACGCATGGAGTGATTAAAGACCAAACAACTGTATCCAGTATACAATTATTACCAAAAAAAATTCAACTAAAATATGTTTTGAATGGAACATTGCATTCCTAAGGCAACTTTAGCAATAGAAAATACCTTTTATGTTTTGCAAAGTGTAACACTTTTTCATTGTGTGACATCAATTTAACATAACTAATCCATTCAAAATTCGTTGGTTTATATAAAGACAAATACATATAATATATAGTACAAATGGGCTTGAATTATGTATATAATAAAACAGAATTATTCAGTAATTTTCATTGTGATTAGAATATGTATGACAAAGTTGTTGTACACGTAAGCAAAAAAGTAAAATGTGTAAAGTTATGCTACATCAATTTGATATGACTGCAGAAGTTCCTATCTTTAATGATCAATTTTCATAGCATTAATATGGCTTTTTGACACACCAGTCACAAAAAAAGACATACAGGTAATCATAAACAAAAAATGATACTTGGAAATGAACATACTAGCCATATTGGAGCTCCATGTTAAGTAAACAAGATACATATGCCTCATTCACCAGCTTTGCTGGTTATTTCTTAAAGTTTCACAATCACCTAACTACTTTTCAGACTAGAATTGTTGTTATGATGTAACAAAATGTGGAAATTGATTTGTCCAAAGCAAACTCCCTTGAAGCCACACATTTGATTTTGAAGAAAAACTTGCTTGTGCATGGTATTTTGAAAGATGGCTCTGTAAAATCTCCTGATTTTCTGAGAATAGTATCGTGGAATCTGTTGCCATTCACCTCTTCCACTGAAATGTGTAAATGATCATTGTCCAAAGTCGAAAATAAAACAGAACTGTGATTGCTGGAGATCTGAAACAAAAACAGAATTTTTCGATGAAACTCAGCAGGTTGAGCAACATCTGCAAGGAGAAAGCAAAGTTATCATTTTGAATAAAGTGACTCCTCTTCAGTTCTGCAATTTTCTGTTTTTGTTTCACTTGTCCAAAGTCTTTTGGCTACTAAAATTTTGTCAAAATTCATACATTAGACTTTGAGATATATTGCTTACAGACTAACAAAACTGTTACTCCCCTTCAACTTCAGTTGTCGAGGTAATTAATAGTCTCATCTGAGTTGAACAATGTTCTTTAATTGGCTTTGTTTTCAAACAATTAAGAATGAAATTGCTGGTGATAAAAATGCAATGTTTTAATATATTTCAGGAGCAACTGCAATTGAAAATGTTTGAGTGTTAAGAGTAAACATAAAAATCAATATTGAGTTTTTAACTCCTGTTATCTTTCCCATAAACACAGTAGTTCATGCAATGTGAAGGCTGAAATTTGGCTCATACTGCTTTGAAAAAAAAACCGTGGCTCTAGAAATGCTGATAAGTTGATCATTAAACCCATATGCCCTTATTTCAAAATCTAAGTTCTAACATAAATGGTATTAAAATTTATATTAATCATACATATCACATATTGATTTGAATCTTACAAATTTCAATCAACCCGTCATTTGCAGCTTTTGCATGTCTATCCAGATTGTCTTTGGAGAAATCATAAGAAAGCTGTTTATGCTGATTTCAATGCTTCTGAAGAAGTAGTGACATGAGATTAAAAGAGAATGCAGAAAGTGTTCCTCAAACCTACAACATGAAATATGCAAGAAAATTTTGTTGTTATGCCATAAATAATTAAGAATAAAGCTATGTCTGTCTCCATAATATATTTTTGTACTTGATAGAGCCTACCAGCATACGATACGCCAGAGGTCTTTGGCCTCCATCCTAATGCTGACATCACCTATCAAAGGAAATTAGCTCAGGATGTGCTTGATACAATTCTCAGCATCCAGCCAAAGGATAGCTCAACAGGAATCAGAGAGACACGGGAGGCTGTAGTTGTCCATTTAGCTGATGACATGTTGATGAAATTACCTCCAGATTACGTAAATTATAAAGTAAGTTGTGTAGAAAGTCCTAATTTGTTGTGTTTAAAATAGTAACCTTAGATATTTCATGTACTGGAAAATATGGACTAACTCAAATATCACATTGGAGTGGCACAGTGACTCAGTGGGTAGCACTGCTGCCTCACAGCACCAGAGACCTGGGTTCAATTGCAGCCTTGGGCAACTGTCTGTGGAGGTTGCACATTCTCCCTGTGTCTGTATGGGTTTTTTCCAGGTGCTCTGGTTTCATCCCGCACTCCAAAGATGTCAAGGTTGGGTGTATTGGCCATGCTAAATTGCCCATAATATCCAGGGATGTATAGGCCAGGTGGATTAGCCATGGGAAAATGCGGAGTTACAGGGATACAGCAGGCATCTGGATGGGATGCTCTTCAGAGGGGCGGTGTGGCCTTCTTCCACACTGTACGGATCCTATTCTATGATCATCCTGCAAGATGTATTTGTAGACTTTAGATGTCAGGATGAGGATGTTGTACAAAAATACTATACATTTTTGAAACAATTACAGAGTTGGATTTGATGAATCAGAAACTAATACAATAATATTGTTCAATGTTAAAGTCATTAGGCAAGGCAACATGTTCTAATTTATAATTCAGTTTTTGAACATTAAAGAATGCACTGAGAACACATTATAAAATATATTCATTTCTGAAACAAGTTACTTTTGATTTAAGCTTTAAGCACATGATTATTTCGCAAAATGGCTATTGTTTGCAAAATGTATGCATATCTTGGATATTCTGTTCTCCCAACCATTCTGGATTTATAAAATGTTTACCACACTTTTGACTAGTGAAGGATACTGTCTTCAAATATTGGCAACCTTAGTCTTTTGCTGAGAAGGCAGAATGATTGAATACACAAACATCCAAGGAAAATTTTAAAAGACCATGATTCTTTTAAGAGTATAGAAATGTGAGGTACATTTAACTGGCCGTATAAAGTGCCAACCTTCTATAGGCACATATAAGGTGTATTCACCCTACAGCAAAAAAACATGCTGATTCCAGCACAATCTAACTTTAGTTACCATTTCAGCCCCAGATCACAAATGATGGTGTTGTCTTATTTTTTGAGCAGCAAATTGTATGCAGATGACATGATAGTTGTTTTTGCATTGTGAATGATGTGATTATTTCCAACATTTACTCCAAAGCTGTATCTAAGAACTCTGCTGGTGGTTGCTCCTCTTAAATTATAGATTTTCTGAAGTCTGCATTTCTCTTTAACCAGTTTTTGTTGAAGAAGGAACATTGGAATAAATGCATTAAAATGATTTAGGATCTACTTTTTCAATTAGTAATTTACTTAGATTGAGAAAGTTCATAACTAATAGTTTACAAGATGTGATTTTTGTTAGTTTTGATTTTGCGGTGGGTGCTTATAGGCTGAAGGCCACTCCAGGATTTCAGACTATATTCCAGTCTAACATTACTAAGGCAGTCCTATATGTTTGAAGATGATACTTCTGGATGACATATGAAGTCAATATTTTAAAGATTCTGTTGTATTATTTAAAGAAGAGCAAGACATTTTCCGAGCACTCTGACCATATTTCACTTTCACTGTACCCAGTCAAAAACAATTGAACTGGCTGTTTATCCCATTTGGCATTTGTGTAAAAGTGATTGTAGGTTTGCCTGTGTAATAGCATGACTGCAGTTCAAAATAATTTGCTGTATGTAAAGCTCTTTAAGATGTTACTGAGCCACAACGGCATGCTATTTAAATATAATTCATTAGTATGTCTTGATATTTCTGTTATTTTACTGTGCAGTGTTTTTGATGGAATGCTTATTTTCACTTCATGATAATAACTTTAATTAATTCTACAGTTTTCTATTCCTTACTTCAGGTTAAAGAAAGATTGGCACAGATGGGTATTTTTCAGCCAATGAACATCTTCCTCCATCAGGAGATCGATCATATGCAACAAGTGATTTCATTGGTGCGCAACACACTAATGGATCTGAAACTTGCCATAGATGGTTCAATTATAATGAGTGAAAACCTACGTGATGCACGAGACTGTATGTATGATGCACGTCTCCCAGCCAGTTGGCTAAAGGTAAGATAGATACTTTATAAATATGCACAATATTTATTTTGTGTGGTGATTGAGAATGGAGTAGCTACCACGTTAGCTGTTAATTTCAGAGGACTCCTTCAATCACACAAGATCATTTTCTGCTAGGCTGCAGGCAATAAATTTATCCCAGAATTTTGTCTGATTAAAACTGTCATTTGTTTTAAGATGCATTTTTTCACAAAAATTAGAATTGTAATTGTTATGTCTTTCATAATGTAGTATGCTGATTCACCAACATATAGTAGCATCAGGTTAAAATCTTTGCTCATTTACTAACTGTTTAGTTGTGGCAAATGATTGAAATTCAAGAATTAGGACATTTATAGTAGGACAGTAATCTAGCTTGATTTTAAAGGTTATCTACAACAATGCTCTGATTGTATTAAAAGTTAAACTCAATAGCTGGATTGACAATCAAGTAGAGAGGCTGCACACCAGGCAGGTTGTACCATCTTTTTTAAGCCAGTCTGTTTGTGTCAGGAAGTTCGTTGGAGACTGTAAATCATCTCTCAAAACAATATATAACCTGGAACCGTATTTTATTAATAATGTCAGAACTGAAAGGCAGAAGTTAGCACATCCTATAACTATTTTGTTTTCTCTACCAGATGGTTATTTTGAACAATGCATTTTTTAAAATGATGTTCTTATATTTTATAAAGTTGTTATGCATTTGGACAGATAGCACTCACAGAAGGCTATATGCATATGTACAATGGGATGGGTAGTAGTTTGAGCTTATGCTGGGATCAGCATTTTGTTTGATAAGGAAGATTATGCAGTGAGTTTTCTGCACCACCTCTGTACACATTGCAATGCTCAACAGTTTCACTTTGGCTATCACAATGTAGCAGAACTTCCTCCATGTCTTGTAGACATTTGATCTTGATGCTTATATTCATATTGATGGTGCTTTCTATTGGCAATTTTTGTACAGCTGACCCTGCAGGAGACTCTCTGCTGCAGTATGTCTAATGTGCACATTCGCGAATTCGGTTAGTTGTTCATAAAACGTACAAAGTGAATTCCATACAAATTGTTCGGCCTGAACAGAGAGTAAGGACATTTCCAGGTTTCACAAACCAAACCCAAGGAGACGTTCTCTCGGAATTTAGAATTTTCATTCCTGGATGCCCCATTTCTCTGGGAATTTGACCAGATGGCTCTAGAAGGCCTGACTGTCTGAACCAATATTGCATTGAAGTCTTAAAAACACAATAAAACATAAAACAAGCCTCAATCTTCACACCCCCTTTCCTTCCATTCTCTCACCATGCCCCATCAATGCTAATCCAAGTCGCACAACCCCTATACAACCTATGCCCCTCTCTGCCTCCTAGATATCCCCTATGTCAACTTAGTGCAAACTCATTTCATCTCTTGTCCCGACCAACCTCTTTTTGTCCTTACACCAAAATGATTATTTTGCCAACTTAACCATTGTCTCTTGTGGGCAGGCGTCAAGACCCATGCTGTGATTAAATAATATTAAGCTTTGAGTCAAGAGCCTACAGTTGACATTATTTAACTAAAAAAGCCTCCGTAATTCTTAAAAAAAATCACTAAATCTATATTCTTTCAACTTTATAATCCCTTGGAAGAGCACAATTTTTATTCAAGTGTATAATCCCTTATTAAAACAGATATTGGAATACATGATACCACTTCAAAGAGTCTAGAAATGAGCAGAGCCGTCAATCAAGCTGCCAATCGGCAGGCACCATACCATCCGAGTTGACTTACCCAAAAGAATACCCCATATTTCCGAAGAATTCCACAAGATTCAGACCAGCACTTATAAGGTCTACTGTGCATACGTGTTCCCACACCTGGGAGACCAAAATCTCACATGATTGGAGGCAGCCATTGGTCTATATTGGCAGCTGCTGCCACAAAATGCACATATGTGAAACACAACCTGTCACTATTCCTGAAGCTGGGAAAATGGTGTTGGGCACATGTTCAGGGGCAGAATTTCTGACTGTCAGTACCCTCTGCAATTTTGACAATGAGAGGGAGGCTCTGTTGTGAAAATCTAAGCAGTAGTGTCAATATGGTATAAATGGGTCAATGTTCAAACATACCTGAAGCATTGTTAGCCACAAGAATGAGTAGTCTAGGAGACAGCCATTTTCCTGGTGCAATATAGGGTGCTCTTCTTGGGCTATGAGTAAAGTTTCTTAATCGGGTGGTGCAGAGGGAATTTCAACCTGTTTTTAAATCATTTCTGTATAAACCAGCTCCCTGTCTGAGCAAGATCTGTCAGTAGGTTGAAAGAATTCTTATGTATATGGCCACAGGTCTTAATGTCCACTTACCATTCAAAGTGACATTGAAACAAAACATTAAATGTTTCGCATAAAAGAAATCTCTTAAGTAATTATCTATTGTGTAATATCTTGAGCAACATATATACAGATTCCAGTTATGAAACATTTGTGAATATTGGATCTGTTTTCAGAGTTCTGGTATTGTGTTTAATTTTAGTTTTTAATTTTATAAAGGCATCTTGGGCTTCAAGTACTTTGGGATTCTGGTTCACTGAGTTACTGAAAAGGAATCATCAGTTTCACTCTTGGATTTTTGAAGGGAGGCCAAACTGTTTCTGGATGACAGGTTTCTTCAATCCTCAAGGATTCCTTACAGCTATGAGACAGGTCAGTCAATAGTGCAACATTTTCATCCAGATAATCTTAATGTAGATTATTAGGAGCCAAATGGTCAAGCGCACACCAGAGAATATAGGGCTAAGAGACTGTTTATTACATCTATCTTTTGAAAGAATGATGGACAAGGAGTTTGAATTTCTCAAAATGTATTTTCCCTGATGGAGTCTCGCAAAGTTCTTTGAATTCAATCAAATTTTTAAAAAGTGATTTGGCAACCTAATTATAAAATAGTTATAGCAGCGAAGGAGGCCACGTAATCCTTTCAATCCATGTTAGACTTGGGTTAGAGCAACTCAATTAGTCCCACTTTCCTACTTTTACCTGTAGCTGTGAAAAGTATTTCCCTTCAGGTGCTTATGCAATTCCTTCTTGATACAAAGCTCCTCCTTTTGGCTGTTTACAATATGCAGAGTAATGATTTATACTTAACGTGCCCATACATGTAAAACCTTAAATATAATGTCAAACATTAGATGTGATTCTGTGATTGGATGTGGTATAAGCCTGGCCAATAATGCTAACATGGTTCACTAATGCTTCCACTGCCTGAGGAAGAAGATGCCTTGTGAATGAATCACCCTGTCCCCCAGGACATCCAGAACCTTGTCCACAAAGTGGGGCACTGTTACTCTTTGTCTGTCATGTCTGTGAAAATGTCAGGAACTGCGTAGTTCTGTTCTGGACTGCTGGTGTTTGTCTGGGTACACAATGGGCTTTTAAAGATGGCACAGATGCAAATGATGCTGATCTTTCAACAGATACCTTTGAGAGGCAAGTTATTCCAGGTATGGTATACAGTAAGATGGGACTAGAAACAAGTGTGAGGAATGCCATACGGATGGGGTAGCTAGTTAATGTGGTGAGTTTGATGAGATACATTGAGAAATCTTGCTAAACCTTATGGCAAGAATCCCTCCTAAAAACTTGATGCAACTTGAACTTAGTCATGAAAGGTAAGATCCACCCCCATGTCCTTTATTTCTTGACAACACTGAAGATTTTTGCTACTGAGTAACTGATCTAGTTCATGCTCAAAACATAAAATATGCTTTATTACTCTTGCTCCTGCACAAGGATATAGTTGTTGATCATCAGAGCACTCCATCTTAACTGACCCTGGTTACAAACATACAAGGTCAGAAAGAAAGTGCTGAGTTTTTTTTAATGATTTGTAAAATTTAACTTCAATCTTTGGCAACATGTAGTATTCTTGTGAAGGAGCCTCTGCACCTTCCAGTGCTAAAGTAACATGTCTTTGCCTTCAAGTGGTATTGCTTCAAACTTTCAATAATGCCACCTGGAACATTAATTTGTTCACAAAAGCAGAACACAGCAGAAAGATTAAAATCAAATGCCTGAGGATACTGTGAACTGAAACAGAAAGAGGCACTTTTGGAAATATTCATCTGGTCTGCAGTATCTGTAGGATTAAAATGAGAACTCATATTTTTGAGTTGAACGTGACTCTTCAGAAAAGGTGACTCATTTGCAACACATGCTACCAGAGCATCAATAGTGGCACAATAGACATTGGAGACCTGAAATAGAGCCAAAAATATGGGAAACTCTGGAGACATCTCTTAGTATAAGCAGAGTTAACATTTTAGATTGGTGACCCTCTGTCAGGACTGGGAGTAGATTCATAGAATCCCTACAGTGTGAAAGCAGGTCATTTGACCCAACAAGTCCACACCACCCCTCCGAAGAGCATCCCACCTAGACCTATGCCCAACCCCTGCATTCCCTATGTCTAACTCACCTAACCTAAACATCCCTGGACACTATGGGCAATTTAGCATGGCCAATCCACCTATACTGCAGATCTTTGGACTGCAGGAGGAAACTGGAGCACCTGGAGGAATTCCACACAGACATGGGGAGAATGTGCAAACTCCACACAGAGCATTGCCAAAGGCCTGAATTGAACTCAGGTCCCTGGCACTGTGAGGCAGCAGTGCTAACCACTGAGGCACCATGCCACTACTTAGGGACAGATAACAGGTTTTAAGCAAGACACAGAAATGGGGGTTTGCATGAGTGGTGAGGTAACAGGTAAAATAGAGATGAGGTGAGGGGTGAAAAGAACAAAATGAAGGTCAGTGATACCTTTGAAAATATTTGCGAAGCACTTTGAGTTCTGATGATGGGGCACGAACCTGAAACGTTAATTCTATTTTTCTCTCCATAGATGCTGGGATATCTGCTGAGTATTTGCAAGCATTTTTCTGTTTTCCTAAACCCAGCTATCGGTTATAAAATGTCAAATTCCTTCAATGTGGCTTGAGTCATTAAGGATATCCTGGAAATTTTGCAGCTATGTTGATATGTGGATCAATTTGGAACACAGTAATATAGATATAAATTTCCTTGGTTGGAGGAATATATTAAAAATATTCCTGTCCCAACAGTTTGCTGAGGGAAGGCATCAAATTGATTTATCATTTTATTCAAGATAGTCATGTAGTGCTGGACATGGGATTGGTCTTTACATACTTACAAACTTATGTTTTGTGTGATACACATTGCAGACATTCACTGTCAAACCAAACGACTATGGTCTCAGTCTTTCTGATGAAGGGTCCCAACCCGAAATGTCAAACTTTCCTGCTCCTCTGATGCTGCTTGGCCTGCTGTGTTCATCCAGCTTCACGCCGTGTTATCTCACAGTCTCAGTCTGTTCCTCCATGTAGAAGCATAAGTGAACTCCAGTTCATGCCCATCATCTGAATACAATTTAATAATTAAGAGACAATTAACACTGATGACAATTTCAATTTCATCACTAAGTTCCTTTCTGTGTTATTTTTTCTTGCAGAAATCCTATGTGAAATGATTTTGGAGTATATCAGCCCAGTGCCATAAGAGCATGGGAAGGCATGAAAAAATTCTCTATCATTCTTCATTAAATAAATTATGTAAATCAAGGAGGGCATCTTGCCCACTGATGTAGTAAGACGAACTGTGTAAACGGCTTTGTATCAGAGCGAGGGTACATCTGGGGTAGAAATTAAGTCAAAAAATGCATGCATTTGAGAAGGTTTTATTAAGCATGTGACCAGTTAAACTTGATATTACGTGGAGTAGCTTTCACATTTTTCAGTGCCAACCTTCTTTACCTCAAAGCATGATAAGTCACCAGGAAGATTAAACTACAACATTTGACTTCTCAACATGTCTCACAAAAAAGCAAAGGCTGATATTGCCTCTAATGAAACCCTGAACATTGCAAGTCATGTTGAACAGATTCACAGCGTTGCTTGACATTTTATGATTAGAAGAATTAATTAGAGCCTTTTAGAAGATCTGACAGGAATTGTTGCTGCTTAATATCAAAATGCAATTAATTATCGTCCCAGTGCATTCTGTGTTAAAATTCTTGTTTCTTTTGACTAATGACAGGAAGTTACTCGGCTTCATAAGGGCTGGGCTCTGGACAGTGTGGTGCTTCACAATGACGTCACTAGATCATCAAAGGAAGATGTTATGCAGCCCCCTTCTGAGGGAGTCTTTGTCTATGGCTTGTATTTAGAAGGTGCTGGATGGGACCGACGTAACAACAGACTGACAGAATCAAAGCCAAAAGTTTTGTTTGAAATTTTGCCCGTTATTCATATCTCTGCTATTAACCACCACAGTAAGTCAGAAATGTTGTTCACACTGAGCACCTGCTCAGTGAGATATATTGCACTTACAATTTGTCTTGTAGCATCAGCAATTGAATTTTAACATCATTGATCCAATATCTACAGCAACTATGTTGTTTAAATTCAGAAATCTAGAAACTCCAGCCAATGATGCCTTGTACCTGTAGTGTTGAAATCTCCAGAGATCAAAATCTTCTGATCCACTTGATTTAATGAGAACTACCATATTTATGCTTTTACTCTCACTGCAAAAGTCTTAGAAAATGTTTGTCTTGTTGAATGAATTGTAACTGTGTTTTTAATGGGATTCTATAGTTTAAACAGATTTAACGTTAGAAAGAGCAGTGGGTAATGAGTTTCTCCTCATCACAGCTATAAAATCTCCACCTGTATATTGCACAATCTCAAAACATCATTTTTGTTTTATGCCATTATGTAAGAATCCATCTAAAAATAATGGCACTCTTACAAGAACTGTGAATACAAGAATGTCTAGAAGTGTGAAATATTATAATGAATAATCAGCCTGGATTTTAAAATCTTGCCCTAATCAACCTTATTGAATTTGTGAGGAGGTAACTAGAGAATAGACTACAATAATATAGTTTATCTGGATATTTAGAAGCCTTCAATAATGAGCCATGTAGGAGACTAATCAATAATGCTGAGAATATGGAATCAGGCAACAAGTGACAGAATAAATTGTAAGCTAGTTTCAAGACAGAAAACAGAGAAAAACAACAATGGGTGGATCAATGTGTTTGAAGAATACATATATGGGGAAACTAAGCAAGTGTATAAGGGAGAGAAGATTAGATGCTTATGATGATCGATTTGGATGAGAAAAGCTGGAAGGCCTGAGTGAAGCATAAACACTGGTATGGTTTGGTTGGACCGAATTTCTCTGTCATATATTTGAATGGCAGAAGTGATGCCTCATAACATCATAACAGTGCTGACAGCGCTGCTGTGCAGACATTACAATGAATGATTTGATCTTCAGAATCAAAAAAAATTCACAGACGACGCCAAATCACGAGAGTTGGTTTCAGTAGGGTTGGTGGTGCTGCTGCTGTTAGTGGGGGAATGGTCGCAGGAGATGTGGTAGTTAGCACTGCTAATTACAGGACAGCTTGCAGAATGGACACAAGTCAAATAAAGTTTGAAGCAGACAAATGTAGGGTTGTAAATTTTGATGGAACTAATTGGGAAGTCATTTATTATGTGTAAGCTTCAAGTCTAGGTGGGGTGGAGGAACAATGAAACTGGGATGACAAATACACTAATCGCTAAAGGGCAGTCTCAGCTTCACAAGGGCATGAGAGACACCAGGTTTTGTTTGTAGAAAGATTGAATTGAAAGGATAGAAAAGTTATGCTGAACCTGTCCCAAACCTTGTTTAGATCATACTTAAGGAGTACTGCATGCAGTTTTAGTCACTATTTTAGTAAAGCAATGAAAAAGCACTGGAAACGATGTGTGAAGGTCTATAAGGATGATACCAGAAATGGGTGAAAATACATAATAGGAAAGATTCACAGGGTGAATCTCTTTCTCTTGCAAAAGGACTGAGGGATAACCTAATAGAGGTTTTAAAATTCTGAAAGGTTTTGATACACAATACACAGAAGGAGTGTTTGCTCTCATGAGGAAGAAGCATAGATCATCAATATAAGATAGTCAACAAGTTTAGATTAAAATTCCTTACCCCAGGAGTGGTGAGTACATGAAATTTACTAAGAACATGTGTTTGAAGAATACATATATGGGGAAACTAAGCAAGTGTATAAGGGAGAGAAGATTAGATGCTTATGATGATCGATTTGGATGAGAAAAGCTGGAAGGCCTGAGTGAAGCATAAACACTGGTATGGTTTGGTTGGATCGAATTTCTCTGTCATATATCCAATGCTAGTTTGCAGTATATCAAAATATTGGAAAGTATTTGTGTCTTTGGGCCATGCAATTCACCAACATGGCAAATTTGTCAATAATAATTGGTTGAATCCCTGTTTAACTTTCTCTAATAGTCATTTTCCCAGGTTGAATTTAGAGTGTGATAATGGCCTATTTGATCCAGGTGCGTCCAGACAAGCCCAGCATCCATATTTGCAACTTCAGTAAGGGTTACTCAATTGCAATCTGGAGGACAGGCCTTTGTCTTTCCATTTCACTGCTTCTGTTTATTATAAGGTAAACTCCGCAACTGAACCCCTGTGGACACTCTTGTTAGTAGGAAACTACTTACATTGTGCAATTGATAGCAATAATTGGACTTCATGGAACACTGTACTGTTCAGATTCAATTGAAATGCTAAGTAAAACTATTTTGTTTAAGAAGAAAGTCAAGAGAAAATGGGCCTGTGTTTACAGGCATGGGGGAATATTAAGAGAGGATTTGATAGAGTGGACAGAATTATGGATTGATTGAATTAGATCTATTGAAGGATTTTCATAGAGTCAATACAATAATTTATGGTGAGTTGGATTTAAAGAAGCCCATTGTTACAAGTTAGGTAATGGGCAAACTCACTTAATCTAAGAAGTGATTCTTCTTGGCAGCATTTCATGTCGAGAGATGATAGTTTGTACTTTTGTGGTCAGCTCTGTGATAAACATCAAAATGTATTTTCAGAGCCCACTATGATATCACGCTCTCTGCTGCATTTACTATATAGGGTGACTGTGGGCCTCTGTTTTTTTGGTGAACTGAGCTTTCTATTTAGCCTCACCTCTTTCAATTCCCCTCAATTTATTAGCTTCTAGAGGTCATTGTCATTGACACTGATAAATGGGAGACAGCGGCAATGTCTACAATTAACATGCCTCACCTGTGAGGTGACCTCGCAGCAGGCCCTGACAAAGTGGCTAGTTAATTATACAGAAAGTTTTTGAGGATCATAATTCTTAGGATCATAAATATGGTCATAATTCATCTGATCAGCCAAGCCATCATAGACATTGTTGGCTCAGCAATGAGTGTATGCTGATGGAATTAGCACATTCTAGACCTAAGTCAACACCTTTTCCTTGGAGCCTGAGCGAGATGAACAAGCTGCAAACCACCATGGCCTCTGTTCTTGGAAAAGCCTGGGCTCAAGTCTCCCTTTTATATAAAAGGCTGATGCTGTGCAGTAGCTGTTGAGGGAATCCAAAACAGCATGAAAATTGTTGCAGTGCTGGAAGAGGAGGATGGAGTCCTATATCAGCTGGTTTATAACTAGCAGAGTGAGGTGAAGCAACTCATCTTTCCTGGCATTTAAGGTCTCAAGTGTTGCAGTTGGCTTGTGATTAAGCAGGACACCAAACAATGGAAAAAATGGTTGCTGTCATGAGATGGTGGTATTAGTGGCCCAGGATGGCTGCTGAACTGGATCACAAATGTTGAAATCATGAGACGTGTACTTTGACCAAAGTAAAGAAATAACTTCACCCCGGAATGGGATCCCTGGATCCCAAAAGACTCCATAAGTCTTTACATGGATTTGATGGACCTTGACCCTAGTAACAATGGGAAAGAGCATATTTTCATGGATCTCTTCACGAACTTCATGCATTCCATTCCCAAGTGTGACCGAAATGCCTTAACTATAGTAAGACTACTACCATGTGATTGGTTTGTTCGTTTTGATGTTCGGGCTCCTGAGCCGGGGCTCGTCCACTCGATGGATTTCTTCTCTTTCTTCCCTTTTTTCTCATTCTTGTTTTCTCCTTTCCTTTACTTACCTCTTGTCCTGAAAAGAGAAGAATATACAGTGTTGGCGAAGAATGTATGCCATGTGTGTCCCAGAATTCAACTCCGTTTTGACTTAACATTGGTGTCAAAGCATGCATGTGATGGTCAGCCAAAACTGACATTACCCTGTATGTTTTCCTATAAAGAGATCACATTTAGCTTTAGCAGGCAGCCAATTATATTCCGCAGCTCAAATAGACCACCTCTGCTCTCATGGCAGAATGCCTAGTGAGGTTGATCAAATGGTTCTCCCCAACAGCTTTCATTGGCATGATTCAAACCTATATATTTATTGTATATTCCTTTATGACACTTAGTAACTCTAATTTAGGTTTGTCTTTTTATTTTCAGGTTCTAAAGATACGTTGGTGTTTTCCTGTCCAATTTATAAAAAGCCTGTGAGAACTGATGTGGACTATATTGCTGCTGTTGACTTGAGAACAAACCAGTCTCCTGATTACTGGGTACTGAGAGGTGTTGCGTTACTCTGTGATGTGAAATAAGATACACAGTTGAATTTGACATATTAAACTGTATAATGTAATCATGACAGTGAAAGAGTTGCAGCAGACAAATTGGGTGAGAACACTGTTGACCAGAAATTATCACTAGCATACAGCAACCCGACTGCAATATTGCTGATAAAAGATACATTTTATTCAAATTTTTAACCTGATGCTCATCAGAACAATTCACATGAATACTAATGTAAAGATGAACATAATTATATACTGTATGAGAAGTCAATGCCAGTTTGTTGGCAAGCGGACTCTGGTTGAGGCATTGCTATGGAGAATGTAAATATCTTTTTTCAGTAATACTCAAGTTGTGTATTACCAAATGACTTACTATACACTAGTTGACTATATCAATGAATTGTCATTTTATCCCCATGTTATGATGTGACTACTTTGGCACTTAGTGAAAGCTATTGGTTAGACACACAAAAATTATTATTTTTTGCCTATTTTAAACAATTAATCACAATTATCACCAAGTCTGGCTGAGAAATGTTTAATCTTAAACATTAATGATCATGGGTTTTGCACAAACATCTGGTTCTGCACATGCACACTGGTTCTAAATATTGAAGGTCTCAAGTCCCCAAAGTTACTATTTGAGAGAAATTTAGTTTTAGTGATATTTCAAAGAAGGAACTGAGTATTGGGCATTATTTTTGAAGAGCGAAGATAACTTCAAAGACCTTTCAAAATAATGGGCAGAGCTGTCCTCCATTTCCGGCTGATACAATTTTCACATGTATGGAATGGGGTAAAGCAAGATCACAGAGACATAAAACATGAATTTGCTGGGCCATTTTAAAATATCGTTGACTTTAAACCAATTTCATTTCTACTTTGCAAAATCTCAAACCACAATGACAGTTACAAATTTGTGGCGGAAACATAATAACTCTTGAACCACTGATAAGGTATGTTGAAATATCATGATCTGAAGTTGTTTAAACCCCAGCTTTTCAAAAGCAAAAAAATGCAGGCTACAACTGTTGACCAGAGTATTAAAAGAATAGGGCTCGTGTGCATTGATTGACAGGCCATCCAGTATAGCTTAGGAGAAACTATTACCATTTATTCCTGCAATTTAAATAGATTTGGCTGTTGATATTTCCTAAGGGCTTGAATTAAAGCTGAGTCCATTGGGAATGCATGGGAGCTGAGTTTAGTTTTTGATTGACAGTTTAAAGAGGCTATTAAAAATAGTTATGTTCCATTGTGATTACTGATTCAAAGTTTGTTGAGGTGATTACTGAATAATTTTTGCTTGTTTTTATAGGATATTTACCATCGAGGGGGCTTTAAAATCTTCGGATTTCATTAATGAGAGTTTTTTTTTGCTGTGTCAGTTCTGAAATTTAGAAGGCTCTATTTGATAGTAATAAGTTTAATTATTTTCAATTCCACATAGTTCCTGAAGTCTGTTTCAATTTATGTGCTGAATGAGAAACCATGAAGGCAACATTGAGAGTTTGAAGCTGTATTAGGGCATGGAATAAGGGGGAAGAGGGTGTAATGCAGCTTGGAAAGGACTTGGGTATGAGTGAGGCTGAAGGCCATCAGCTTTTTGTAAAGCCAGGTGAAAGTCTCAGTTTGAGGTGGGCCTTCTACTTAGGCAACATCAACACTTGCCTGCTTCTATAACTGCCTCCAGAGGCAGCAGTCATAACACATTCCCTTCCTAGATGGAACAAAATTTGTCAGGAAGCCTTTTATACCAAGGCAGGTCTGCCAATGGAAAAATTCTCTTATCTGAGCTTTGCTTCAGTAGCAAAACACTAGATCCTGTTTGTATTATTTTGCTGTCATTTAGCAACAATGAATCCTGAGAACTGGGTGATATGGTAGATTTGAACATCAATCATTCACCCGAAGAAGAATAGTTTCAAAAATTTGCAAGAAAAATGTATACAATTGGAGAGAAGGGTGCCGAGGTCAATCAGAGATGATTTGTTGGCTAACAAACATATTTTTTAACTGTAGCATTTGTTGTGATTGTTGGAATTTAGCGTTTTTGTGTCCTGACAAGCAATATCTGAGTGCTGGCCTAATTAAAGTAGTAAAAAATGGATAGCTATTTTTTGTCTATTTGATGAGAATTGTTACCAGGTTCAATGTATATGCTGGCTGATTAGTAGTTTCTTAAAATGGTAAGAAACAAATCACATTGAGAAGTACAATGCGTTAACTGGAGACAGTAAAAGGGAAAATGTGATTCAAACTGAGGGTGTCGATTTTCACAGTGTCTTATGTTGATTATTTTGCACTGTGAATCATGTGAAGGTGGTGAAGCATACAAATGTTACTGTCCTTGAATCGAGCTTGTTATTGTAATCAACACTTTGGTTTGTCTTCTAAAATGTGAGACAGTCATGTAATAAATTTTGCAACCTGACATAATTTGTGATCATTAATTATGCCTGAGTCATTGCATCAAAGTCATTAACCAGTTAGCACGAGACCAAGAATAATTTTAGTTAAAACCTCCCACTTAGAAATTTCTACACACATTTTGGAAAATCGGTGCTGGATTCAATAGATCACCTTAAAACTGTGTTCAGTGCCTAATGCACTGCCACTGTGTATTTTAAAATGTAAAAAGGAACAAATCTTCACTGTTACAGTTGTGGATGTTCATTTTAATAATAAGCTGCTCTGTATATGGCAACTGTAAATATACATAATGCTTCAACACATTTTTGGGTTCACTTTTTAAGTATTTGGAAAAGGAAAATAATTAATAGCCATGCTGACCATCACTATGTGCAGAGGAAGTCTTGTCTTGTAAATTTGAATTTTTTGAGGAAGTGACAAAGATGATTGAGGGTAGGGCAGTGGGTGTTGTTTGTGTAGACTTTACTAAAGCATTTGACAAGGTCCCTCACTAGACTGGTTCAGAAGATTAGGTCACATTGAATCCACGGTGAGTTGGTAAGTTAGATACAAAATTGGCTTAGTCATAAAAAACAGAGGGTAGTTCAGCTGGTGTGTTTTTCTGAGTGGAGGGCTGTGACTAGTTCTGCTGAGGATCAGTGCTGGGAACTGTATTTGTAACACACATTAATGATTTGGATGAAAATGTTGTTGGTCTGATTAGTAAGTTTGCGGATGACATGAAAATTGGTGGAGCTGTGGATAGTGAGGATGGTTGTCAAAGGATACAGCAGGATATAGATCAGTTGGAAATTTGGGCAGAGAATTAATCTGGACAGGTGTGAGGTGATGGATGTCAAGAGGTCATTTGCAAGAGGAAAGTATACAGTAATTGGCAGGATCTTTAGGAGCACTGAAATATAGAGGGATCTCAGAGTGCAGGTCCATAGCTCCTTGAAAGCAGCAATACAAGTGGATAAGGCAGTCAAGAAGGTATACGCCATGCTTGCCTTAATTGATCAGGGCATTGAGTATAAAAGTTGGTCAGTCATGTTACAGCGGTATAAAACTTCAGTTAGGCCATATTTTAGGTTGGCCATATTGTGTGCAGTTCTGGTCGCCACACTACAGGAAGGATGTGGAAGCATTGGAAAGGGTGCAAAAGAGGTTTGCCAGCATATTGCCTTAATTGGAGTGTATTAGCTACTGGAGAGACAGGGAAAATGTGGGTTGTTTTTGCTAGAGCATTGGAGACTGAGGAGGCGACCTGACAGAAGTATATAAAATTGTGAGAGGCATAGACAGTCAGTCTTCCCAGGGTGGAAGTGTCTAATACTAGGGGGCATAGGTTGAAAGTGAGACAGGGGAAAGGTTAAAAGAGATGTGCAATGCAGGTTTTTTTACACAGAGGATGGTAGGTGCCTGGAAGATGCTGCCATGGGAGGTGGTAGAAACAAGTACAATAGCAATGTTTAAGAGGCACTTGGACAGACATATGAACAGGCAGGGAATAAAGGGGAAATGGACCACTTGCAGACAGACAGGCTTAGGTCAGAATGCCATCATGGATGGCGCAGACATGGTGGGTTGCAATGTTCTTTGTTCTATAATTTGAAACCTGTGTTGTGTTTTTAAAAAAAAGACTCATTTAGCAATTGGCTTTGTGTCAAATTCTGAGAGTGTGAGGTTGTATCTGTTTGAGTTTGTAAATTCCAAATCAAACAATAGAAAGATACTGGAGTCCTACACCTCACTTTGTACATATCATGGTTCTGGGTGTATTAATCCTGTGTATTTTAATGCAGATGTAACTTGAAATGTATCAAAATAGCCAGAAAGACAATCAAGAACTTTAACAGGACACATTTATATGGCATCAGCTGACAATTTAAAAATTATCTTCTAACATTTAATCAAACTGGAATTCTTGAATTGTAAAGAGTCAAGAACGTCATTGTATTTCTGTGATTACGGTCTTACCAGGACATTAATTGTATATGACATACAAACATGCTTGCTACAATTATTGTCCCTTTTGTTGGCTTACTCACATTCCAGAAATAAGCTGGCAAATTCTTCAAGAATATCCTGATATTTTCAAGAGGTTCCAACATTTTGGAAACCACTGTCTTTACAACAAAGGAGTGGTCATGTCAACTCTGAAAATTACATGTTTTCCTCCAGTAGGGCAATTAAATAATGTTGGGCAGAATCCTCCCAGGCCCTGAACAACATGGCCAATGGTGAGATGTTTGGGAGAACTGCATAACAGATCAAGCAAAATCTTTCTCAATGGAGGAGTGTCAAGATGCATTTTCCAATGAAGTTCCAGATGTGAGAAGAGATTTTTGTGAGTGAGCAATGAGAGGCAATTAACAAGGACTATCATTTCTTATCACCCTCATTATTAATTTTCGTCTCATTTTTATTCTACTACCCACAGGACAGAAACTTGACATAGAGAATTCCCAACATGAAAATCAGAGTGACTACCTGGTGACTCCAGCTCATGCCTTGCTCATTTGGATCTTCATTTTGGAAACCCAGTGGCAGTGACTCGGGCATGGTTCATGGGTAGTGACCACTCACATCCCACATCCATGGATTCTGGTGTCCGACACACACCAGTCTCATTGCACCATTGTGGAGCATCTCCACTCCACTTACTGTACTCTGATACACTTTAATGCTGAACTTTGGAGCATATCAGCAATATTGGAATGCTGCTGCAGAGATACTTTGTGCACAAGGACAGGGAGAGGCAGCATCCCTGACTTGACATGCCTTGCCTTTTAGCACTTAGCCCACATCATCCAGAGCACAGACACAAAGCTAGCCAGCTTGTTATGGTTGTCAGCAGCCAGCAGTCGAACAGCAGACTTGTTAGTGTACAGCATGACAACAATGTTATACCTGCACTATGTGCCAGCAGCGAGACAAAAACATTGGTTGTTCTTCAAACACATGGCCATGTCTGGAAATCTGAGGAGAGTAGTCCTCTGTCAAATCAGGAGATACTTTTCAGTCAGTAAGTCGAAGGCAGCTTCAAATATCATCACATGGGCTTGGGTACAGTCATTCAGCTACTCAGAGCAGTCAGTGTCATCTCCTTGTAGGTGCTAAGGGACAAATTTCAGGCACACCCCACCAAACACCTTGGTTCTTTCTGCCCTATTGTGGACTGTTTCCACGTGGAATGAGAAAAAGGGAGAGATTCAATGAGATGAAAGTGGGTGGTACAGATGTAAGAGATGGAGTAGGTGGGAGAAAGGTGTCCAAAATGAGTGAATAGGTAATGCAAATCCACGCAGGGTGAGTGATGTTGGTGGCGGGGTGGGGAGGGGGGGCGTGGTTTCTGGTGGGTAAATGTGAGCAAGAGATGTTGCACGTGATGGCGAGAGTGGTAGCAGTAGCAGAGAAGAGATTGTGGCAATTTTCCTGGCACAGTGGACCCTATCACAGGTCATTGACTTCCTTCCTTCACTGTTGGGGATTCCTCCAGATGGCTGAGCCCACATTAACCATATGACAAGTATGAACTAGGCTGGCAGGGTCTGGCATTCGGTGGAAAAAGGATGTCTTTCCTCTGCAGCACCTCATCGACCAGGACTTCCATGTATTTGTCTGCAAAGTGGAGCACTAATTTCCCTTCCTACCCATGTCTGGGGAAATGGCACAAACCATGCAGGGCAGCATTGTGTTGACAGAGCTTGTCCAAGTGCACAAGGGCCTTTGAAAGACATTGCTGGCGTTAGGGAATGTGGAATATCCTGGCAGTGGGAGTACTTCTGGCTGTGGCAAGTGGTACAATCGGGATGGCATTGGCTGAGAGGGCTGCCATAATGGCATGGTAGATTTTTAATGAGGTGAATTTGGGATGATAGTTCTGTAAAACCCGCATGGCCTCACAGAAAGAAACTTGATAAACATTATACTGCCAAAATATGCTAATATTCTGCCTTTGGAGTTTAATTGTGTTCCCTCAATTAGGTGACACTTCAGTCTACAAATGTTAAATCCTCTTTCCGAGCCAGTTGGCAGAATTAAACTGCAGAATAATGATACAGTGACACAGTCCTTCAAATAACCTCACAACCATTCTAAATATTAAGCTTGTTGAACGTTTAAAGAGGCAGTACTTTTGCTCCACATGACTGCCATATCACATTGTGTAAATTTGCGTAATTTTATTTGCAATATGATATGTTGCTGCTTTAAAGCATCACAGAATATGATATTTGTATGGTAATAGATCTGTAAAGCAGGGTGATGATCTCATCTCTGCTTCCA
This sequence comes from Stegostoma tigrinum, assembly GCF_030684315.1. Lineage (NCBI taxonomy): Eukaryota > Metazoa > Chordata > Chondrichthyes > Orectolobiformes > Stegostomatidae > Stegostoma > Stegostoma tigrinum. The sequence continues at coordinate 19,722,406 of NC_081369.1, forward strand.
TAAATCAAAGGGATTCAGCCTCAAAAGAGTACGGTGGACAACTGATTTAGCCAATACTTAAAACGCTATTGGGATCTGTTTGTCATTCTTCACCTGTCTGCGGCCTTCAACGTGGTTGACCATGTCAACATCTCTCCACTGTCATCTAGCCGGGTAGGACTATACTCAATCTGTATTTACTTTACATGTTGCAACATTTGCAACAGTTTCTCTTTCTGGACCCCCACTGTTACCTCTGATGTTTCTCACAGTGCTATCATTGACCCCTTTCTCCTAATTCTCAGCTACATGCTGCTCTGCAATGACATGATCGAAAAACATAAACATTTCACAAATAACTAATTCCATCAGCTCTTTCTCACAGTCACCTCTTTCAATTCCTCTATGTTGTTACATTATTTTAACAAACTGTCCATTAATTTTCTGTTCGATTAACAGTGGGAAGATTGAAGCCATTGCTTATAAGCCCCTGCTTCCGCTTCCAATTCCATTCCCTAGCTAGCAACTCCGTCTGCTTCCATGCAACCTTGGTGTCACTGCATCCCATCTTGGGTTTCTAGATCTCATATTTGTACCACCACGAAGGAGGCCTATTTCCACTTTCTTAACATCACCCAACTTCAACCCACTTTAGTTCACTTGCTGCTGAAAGCCTCATTTTTGCCTGGTATTTTGAGCTTTAGCTTTTACAACACACTCCCAACTAGGCTCCCACATTCTATCTTTTGTAACTTGGTCATCCTGCAATTCCTTCTCACTGACTACATTGGCTGGTGGTCAAGCAATATCTTGATCTTAAGTGGGTTTGAGATATAAAAATAGACTGGAAAGATTGGGACTTTTTCCACTGGAGCTTAGAAGGTTGAGGAGGTGACCTTTGTTGAGGCTTATCAAATCATGAGGGGCACAGATGAGGTGAATGACAAGGATCTTTTCCCTACGGTTGGGGAGATCAAACCTAGGGGACATATTTTTAAGGTGAGAGGAGAAGGATTTAAAAAGGACATGAGGGGTAACTTTTTTTTAACAGAGTGGTTTGTGTGTGGAGTAAACTGCCAGAAAAAGTGATGGATGCAGAGATAGTTAAAATGTTTAAAAGACATTTTGATAAGTTCATGAGTCAGGTTGGAGGGATATGGCCAAGAGCAGGCAGGTCAGACTAGTTTAGCAGACGGACAGGTCAAGGAGGTGTGCGTGAAGGTAAGTGTAGGTAGGGAGTTGGGACAGGGGTTGGTCAGTGAGGGAGGGATAGTAGGTGGGAGGGAAGACAGACAGGTCAAGGAGGCAGGGATGAAACTAGTAGGTGAGTGTAGGTAGGAGGTCGGGTTGGTCAGTGAGGTAGGATGAGAAGATAGGTGGGAGAAGACTTTACGAGCTTCAAGATCTCTCCACCCCCGACTTCATCCCAAGACCAGCACCATCTCCTCTTCCCTGTCTCCTTGACCTATCCATTTTCTCTCCCACCTATCTGCTCGTCCCACCCCTCACTGATCAATTCCCACTTCCTACCTACACTCACCTGTACTAGCTCCATCTCCGCCTCCTTGACCGATCTGTCTTTTCTCCAACTATCTGCTCCACCTTCTATCACCGTCTCCCCCCTCTCTATTTATTTCAAATCCCCCTTCTCCACGCCCCTCCCACCTCTTCCCCCCCCCACCCCATTTCTGAAGGGTCCAGACCCGAAACATCAGCTTTCCTGCTCCTTTGGCCTGCTGTGTTCCTCCACCACCACACTTTGTTATCTCGGACTCCAGAATCGGCTGTTTCTACTATCTCTGGGACTAGTCTATTTTGGGAACATGGTCAGTGTGGACTGATTGGACTGAAGGGTCTGTTTCCATGCTGTAAAACTATGACTATAATTCTTTACAACTTCTTATTAATTTTCAAATCCCTGCATGGCTTGATAGTTCTCTATATCTGTTCTATTATTCAACTCTGCACCCCTCAGAAATAGCTGCATTGCCAATTCTAGCCTCATGAGCATCCCAATTCCTTGTTGTCATCTCCAAGTTTATTTAACTAGCTGACAAATATCATAATTTATATTTTGCAGTACAAAGTAAATCAGTTACATTACAATCTGAAACATTGGATTTGTGTGTTACAGCTACTTCAACTCAGCAGGGTAATTAAGGGTGTAGAACACATATCCACTTAAGTTCTGTTGACTCAACTCTTAGGACCTAAAAATAGTAGCAAATTCTTATTAAAATGCTGTGGTTAAGTCCCCATTATGCAGAGTCCTGCTGCTGAAAAACATCCAAGCAGCACTTAAATGTAGTTGCATATTGTGAGCAAAAATTATTCCAAGCTCAGGCACTCTCATTCAATTTCAATCACATCAGCCTTTAAAGCCATCTTCATGGGATTGAATCAGCCAAAGATGGGAAAAACTCATCACTGTTGCTGGGGAGAATAGTGAAAAAGTGGCAAACAGGGAGAAGTGTGCAGCAGCAAGGGGGAATTAGGGTGAACCTGTTTTTAAGAACTAAAATGATTCATTATTTCAAACATCATTGCTTTACCTCTCATAACCAATGCTATAATGGACCTACTTCCTTATGAAACACCACATCCTTGGAATTCCCACAAAAACTGCTTCTGTTTATAAAGTACCTTTTACACAAAACCTCTAAAGATTCTTCATGGAGCCATTATAAAGTTAGACACCAAGCCTCAAAAAAGTATTATATCAGATGACCACAAGATTGATCACCAAGGTGAGTTGCAAAAAGAGCATATCTTATTAGGAACATGAGACAGGGATATGAGTTTTTTAGGAGGGGAGCCCAGAGCTTTGCACTTTAGCTGTTGAAGACTAGGCTGTAATGATGAAGCAATTAGAATTAGAAATTCTCAGAAGCCAATATTATAGGCATGCAGAAATCAGACATGTGGGACTTAAGAAGATTAGAGATAGAGAGAGGAAGCTATGGAGAAATTAAAAACAAGGTTCAGAATTTCAAAGGAGAGTTTGGTTTAACCAGGTTTTAGTGTAGTTACTGAGGACAGGGATGAAGAGTAGACAGGACATACTGCCATTTTGGAGACAAGGAGAGTTTTGAATTCTGTCCCGTTTAAACAGTAGATGTGGAATGCCAACCATGTGCACATTACTCAATTCTGAAAGTAACAAAGGGAAGGATTAAAAGACACTACTCTATCCAAAAGTACAGATGTCTCAAAATTGATGGGTAAACACCAAACTTAAAATCTTCAAATCCATTCCATCTTCTTTCCATTAATACTGTGGAGGGTTAACTTCTCCAAAAATAATGTTTATCTCATGTAATACTAAATCTACAGATTCAGTCACAGCCTGATGCAATGAAAACTGAGTGAAGGATGTTCAAGTGGTGCTTAGCCAGAAGTCCAAGGAGATTTCAGTATTTCTGTTAGAAATGCTCTTATTGAGTAAAAACTGAAACCAGCATTAGGTTCACTTATGTCCTCTTGTTCCATGATAAAACAAAAAACTACTACAGAAGACTAGGCTGGTTATGGAGATGGACAACCAGAGGAACTAACTCCAGTCTCCTTCCAAGTTGCTTCCACAACAGGCAACACCTTTCCAAATCCACCTCATCAAGTCCCCTCAGAGTTTTGTACATTTCAATAAGGTCACCACTCATTCTTCTAAACTATCCTACTAATCTGTCTGCCACCTTCAGGGATCTGCAGACAAGCACCCCAACATCTCTGAGGGTTCCTAGTATCCTGCTGTTCATTGAATACCCCCTTTACTTGTTCTTTCCTCAAAGTGCATCACTTCATTTTTATCAAGGTGAAATTCCATCTCCCGCTGATCTGACCAATCCATCTATGTCCTGCTGAGACCTTCTTCCTCTCAACCATTTATGCACAAAGACTTGCAAATCTCTCTCTGCTGTAGCTTCCTGCATTCTTTCTTCATTTAAATATTTAGCTCCACTATTCTGCTGACCGAAAGTGCTATTTTCTTGCATTACATTTGCTTGACTTGTCTGAATCCTTCTGTAATCAACCTCACTTGTCTTCCCATTTATTTGTGTCAATCATGAACTTGGCTATTGTATATTCACTTTCCTCACCCAAATCATTTGTAAAATTGGAAATGAACTGTGGTCCTGACACTGATCCCTGTGGTACTTTTACAGATTGCTAACCAGGGTAGCATTCGAAAAATAGTAAACAAACAGTGTGAGAGAAGATGAGGATGAGGAAATAAAGACAGTTAGTTATCACCAGGAAAAAAAAGGTACTATGGAAACAAACAGGGGTAAAAAGCTAATAAGTTTTTATGACCTATTGGGTTGCATCCTAAATATAAAAGAAGTGGTTATCTATGGAAAGACATATTGGAAATGGAGGCAGATCACAGAAGGTTCACTCAGCTGATTGCAAGTATGGACGGATTCCGTTAAGGAAGGGAGACAGATTGATGAGTTTAGACCTTCATTCATTAGAATTTAGAAGAATGAGAAGCATCTTATTGAAATGTACAGAAGTCTTAAGGGAGTTGAGAAGGTAGATGCAGGCAGGTACTGTCGTAAAGTCTATTTCTAGAGGGCACATTCTCAGGTGTAAGGGATCATCTAGTTAGGACAGGGATGAGAAGGAATTTCTTCCGATGGTAGTGAATCTCTGGAATTCCTTACCAGACAGCTAATTCAAGGCTGGGTCATTAAGTATCTAGTTCATCCTTGAATATATTTGATCATTATGACAGTCAATGGTTGTGCGAAAAGGCAGTAAAATGGAGTACTTATTAGGTAAGGCACGATCTCATTGCATATGTTCTGCTTTCCAATGGGCCAAATAGCCTACTTCTGCCCCTATATCTTGTAATCTACCTATGTCTAAGATACTTGTAGCAAACATGTAAGAACATCAAGTTTTTCCGAGTTCACTTGGTAATAAACTCTTGAAAAGCATGTGAATAGTTAATACCACTCCAATATTTTTGCAGTCGTAGCTGCCTTATTAGCAATAAGGCAGAGGCACATTTGAACAATTGAGTATTTCCCAAACTTGCAAAATGGCATAACAGATATACACAAGTGAGAAAAATGACCCAGAGTAAGCTGCATCTGTCAAGAACTAAATGATAAAACCATATTTGTCCATTTAACAAAAATTTATTTTTGTATAAATATATTTACCAGCAAATGTCACCAAAATTAGCCATGTAAGTAGAAAAATAAAAATTGATTTTCCCATGTGGACAATATAAATTTCAAAACAAACATTTGATCATTACACAGCAGTAAAAACCATAATAAAATGCTTAAATTCACATTGTTAATATGCTTAAAAAGGAGAATTCAAATTTAGTCAACCTTATTTGATTTTACCAGAAGTTACTGGTTAGAGGCTTCCACTACATATATTTGCATGTTATATAAAAGGTACAATTAACTCAAGTGAACAGGACTTACAATGAGTGCACATGACAATGATTAATTACTAAATGTTTGTTAATGCGGTTTAAACTTAAGACCAACACCAAAATTAAGGTGCAAACACAGGCTACATTACAGACACTAGATAAATGACTGTAGGTACAGCATTGCAGACTTCTCTATGCTAACTGATATTCTAGTTGTTACACCACTTCATAATGCATTACATTGCAAGTAAATTTGAGATAATGAAACACAAAATGAATGTGGAAATACTCCTCTGGTTGAGAATATACAGAAATGAGGAAGTGGAAGAATAACAGAAAAGGAAACCTCTGATAAAGTATTCCACTGTATCAGCAGGAGGGCTAATGCTTTACAGCAGTCAACCAGTATAGTCAGTTTTTGTTATATAAATGTTTTGCTAATATTAATCTGGAATTTCACCTATTTTTCCATGGAAATCACAAATCAGCAGTCCACTCACTGGATAGGTTTTTATACCAAAGATGCATTTTACTAAAAAGGAAGCAGTCCCCCACTACAAGTGAAAATTTTCATAAACTGGGTCAGCACATAATTATGTCTGAAAGAAAGCAACGGAAAACAGAAGGGAATGAGATGGAAGTCAGGACGTAAAATGGGAAAGGGATAATGGAAGAAACAAATGACGGTGAGAAAGAGTAAGAAAAGGGTTGTGTGTAGGATAAATAGTGGCAGTGGAAAAAGTAAAAACAAAAATGCTGGTCGAATCTACACGAGAGAATTTGGGCTCTCCACCTCCACAATTCTCTTTCTGTATCCCAAATAAGGTGAAAGGAAGCACCTCCTATCGCCATTTTACACTGAAATCCAGAATCAGTACATGCATTAGCTAAATGAGAGAGTCTCCTTTTCATTTATGGAGTGTTACCTTCCTTGGATGTTGACATCAAGAAGGGTATAATTAAAGTGCCAGTAAATAACCTATCACTTCCTAACTAAGCCCAGAGTCACGGGCCTCATTGCAAGCTGCACAGTCATTGTAAGTTAATGTGGCCCATTCACTACTGTTATTCTATTTACAACAGTTAAATATTATTCCCTGGTAAATACATCACCAAATATGGAATAAATAGAAACAATGGTTGAAACTATTAGAGTTTTACAACTTGGAGATGCTTATTCAGATGTCCAGAGTCAAGCTAACAGCACATCATGTAGACAATGACACTAAATGCATGGTACGTTTTGCCAAAATGGGGACCTCTGTGCAAGTGTTATACAGGTTACAGGACTGGTTTTCTCAATTATTTTAAACTTAGATCTAATGACAAATGTTTGTAAACAGTCCTAAACAAGCAAAACTGAGTGATTCCACTTCAGCACAGTGACGATGTAAACACAAAAATGAGATTTTCTCAAAGTGTACAATTATTCAAAGTGGTTGATTCGTTTTTAAAATAGAACGATTTAAAACACTTAGCACATCTGAAATGTATATGTGCACGGTAAGTGCTGCATTTAAACACAAGCTGATAGCAAATGATAGCCATTAAAAAAAACTTCTATCCAAGTTTCAACTGAAAATGAAAAGCAGTCCACACACAGTCTTCATTAATATTGCACCTAACTTCCAGAGTCATGCCCTATTTTTGACTTGTGTAATCAAATGTGTGCCAGGGTAATGAGCATGGCGTGTGGATGACATTCTTGTTCATTGGCTCAGCAAAAATACTTGCAGCAGCAAATTTACATAGGGATAACCACACTTCCTAATTTGATACTTTTGAAGAAGCCAAGTGTACTACTACAGAAACTTAAGGCTGCTCTGGGTTGGAGTTTTGGCTGTTAACTGCTACTAAAAATAAACCCAACACCTTCCGTTTTCCCAACAATATATATGTGAATAAATAATGCAATAGAACGCTAGATTTTTTCCCCCCCTTCAATCAGAAATGGGAATGAGGAATAAGATGCATTTGTCAATGTTGATTGCAGAACAAGGGCTGGATATAATCACAAATTCTGTTAGTGTTGGAATGATGGTTTTCTCATAATCACTGTCAAACGCAACCATTTAATTATTTTTAAGTTTTGAAATTGCCTGTAAATAGCAAATTATAAAACAAAGAACTCTCATAAAATAGAGTCCATATTTTGTTAGGTATAGTCGAACTTGTTCACTTTGTTTAAGCTATGAAGCTGCAATACTTCAGTTCTTTTGGGTATATACTTAAGTTGCCAAACCTTTGGTAACCTTCAGATGGAAGAGTTTAATCTGCCTTTACATAATTACCCCAATTGCTAAAATATTGAAATATGGCAGGTTGAATCAAAATACAATTTCCATATTTCAAACAAAATTTTGTAGTCCAATGTCCTATTCCTACAATAAATATGCATTCTTTATAATAGCCTTCACATTAGAAAGAATTGTACAGTTGAAACATGTGCAAAAAATGACATTAAAAGATATGCAAGTGGACTATTACCTCTTTTGGCTTTGAGTTTTTTTACATCAAAGAACAAATCTCAGCACTCAAGATATTCAATAAAAAAATTAGTGCATGCGTCCTTTGTTCGAGCTTGGCAATCCATGGAAATCCACAACATTTACGCTGTTGCCAAATCCTCTTATTTGAGCAGCAAATGATTGGCATGAACCTTGGTTTGGATTCCACAGGAATATCGGTGCAACCCTACATGCAGCCACAAGTTGGACAAACCTGGGACACTAAGGCTCGAGTGCCCAGTTCCTTTTGGATAAGCAGAACACCTTCTGCTATAAAGTTGCCAAAATCCGCAGAAATGCTATCGCAACAATGAAAAACACCTGTCCGACTCCCAGAACCAGAGCTTCAAGAGGCACCATTTGCTTTGTTGCAGCTCTGTAGACACCAGCAATAGCTGCACCTGCAAAACAGTTGAGTCATTTGTCACTTGGCTATGATATATGTAACATTCATATCCAAGCAGCAGCAACATAATTAAGTAGATCTGATGACAAAAATCCAAATAATGTTTCAACTTTAGCAAGTTTGGTTACTGTGAAAGCAAATTACATTTATACGGTGCCTTAAACTGGAAACTGCAACAATCCCACATGACTTCACAGGAACCTGGGCTCACTGTTCCTACTTTCTCCAATCCCTTTGATCCCTTTAGCACCAAGAACTAAATCTAACTCCTTCATGAAAATAACTGCTCTGGAAAAGGAAGAAACCACTGGAAATTTCAAGAAGGGTCTCGACCCGAAATGTCAGCTTTCCTGCTCGACACGCTGTGTTCATCCAGCTCTATACCGTATTATCACTGGAAATTTCAGTTTACCCCATCTCTTAACCAATTGCTATGTCAGTTAAATTTTATCCACCCTGACAGTAACCACTGATGGTAAAGGACTTTCTTCCAAAATATGACGGAGAATAGATACAGATTATTTACCCTGCCTTATAATGTTACTTAAAACTGTAATCCTGACTCAGATACTAGCATAGCTGACAAGGCCTGTCAAAGTGCAGAAATCAAAGATTCCCATAATTATGAAACATTTGCGTCAGAGGATAAGGGGAAAATTAAGATTTCCACTGTCCAGGGCTTGCTTTTCAAATAGTTTCTCCATTTATGTTCAATAGGATGCAAGCAGTGCTGTCAAAGCCTGTACTTAGTGTCCTTGAGAAGATGGTAGTGAAACACTTTCTTAAATTACTGCAGTGTATACATTTTGGTAGCAAATCAGCGTAGGGCTTATAAACTTATGTGTTAACGTTCTGGGGAGTGTTGCCAAACAAAGAAACTTGAGTGCAGGTTCATAGTTCCTTACAAGTTGCAGGTGGACAGGGTAGTGAAGGTGGTGTTTGGTATGCTTGCCTTTATTGGTTAGTGCATTGAGTATAGGAGTTGAGAGGTGACGTTGTGGTTGTACAGCACATTGCTGAGGCCACTATTGGAACAGTGTGTTCATTCTGGTGTCCTTACTATGGGAAGGATGTTGTGAAATTGGAAAGGGTTCAGAAAAGATTTACAAGGAAGGTGCCAGTGTTGGAGGGTTTGAGCTATAAGAAGAGGTTGAATAGGCTGGGGCTATTTTCTCTGAAGCATTGGAGGCTAATAGGTGACCTTATAGCGTTTATAAAATCATGAGGGGCATGGATAAGGGTAAATAGGCAAGATCTTTTCCCTGGTATAGGGAATCCAAAACCTAAGGGCACTGGTTTAAGGTGAGAGGGGAAAGGTTTAAAAAGGACCTAAGGGACAACTTTTCTATGCAGAGTGTGGTGCATGTAGGGAACAAGCTGCCTGAGGAAGTGGTGGAGGCTGGTACAATTACAATATTTGAAAGGGATTTGGATGGGATATGAATAGGAAGTGCTTGGAGGGATGGGACTAGATTAATTTAGGATGTCTGGTCGCTATGGACGAGTTGGACTTTAGGGTTTATTTCCTTGTTATACATCTCTATGGCACTATGATTATATGGTGTTGGTACCCCGTCTGTTTCTTAGTAGACAGAATATGAACCAGCGGCCATGAGGTATGGCAATATAGTTCCAGACCAGGATGGTGGAAAACTCGGAGGAAAAAAAAAACTTAACAGGTTGTGATGTTCCATATTTCTGCCTCCCTTGTCCTTCTAGATTTTAGAAGCTGCTGTCGAAGTTGCTTTGGCAAAAGGTCATACATCTTGGAGATGCTCCATACTGATACCCATCCTTGCAAGTGGACAGTATTCCATCACACCCCTGACTTCCACCTTGTATAAACGGTTGGCAGGCTTTGAAGATCAGGTGGAGATTGATTTGACATGACATCTCAGACCCTGTACTTTTTCTTGTAACCATAACAGTTGTTTGGCTGGTCTCATCGAGAGTTCGGTAACCCCTAGACTATGGATTATGGTAGCGCTGGAGACAGAGGGGTCATTGATTGCAAAGAGGAAGAGGTTAAAGACACTCATGCGGTATGAAATGTCACTTGTCACTCATCAGTCCAAACACAAACGTAGTCCTGTACGTGCACTACAGGACTGCTTCATAGTCTTATTAGTTGGGAATGGAACTGATCATTCAGCAAACATCAATAGTCTGATTTTATGTTGGAGGGAAGACCATTGATGAAATAGCTAAAGATGGGCTGCCTTGGATACTCAAGAGTAACTCCTTTAGCCATAACCTAAGGCTCAGATGACTGACTTTCAACAATTCCAGACAAGGAGAGTTTTCCCCATAGACTCCACTGAATTCAATTCTACTAGCTTCAATTGATACTGCCTCAGTGTTAAGCACCTTGATGTCACCTGGCCATTCGGAAACTTTAGACTAGCATAAACAAATATTAAGACACTATCACCAATTAGAGAAACAATTCAAAGTAAAAACTTACTGGTCAACACTGTTGCAGTGATCGGACCCAAGATTCCAGCCAGGATACCTAGTGACATGAATCGTCCATATTTGTGGTGCCTCAGCATCACAAATGCCAGTAATCCAGCAGGAACATAGATAAAAACTGTGGACAGTAAAGCCCAAAGGAACACTGCATACCACATCTCTGCAATTCAGAAAATAAAAACAATTAGGCCAAGATCAAAAACTACTTTGGAAAAAGCAAACCTGGTGCTGAACAGAATCCATAAATTCTATTTGACAGTGTTGTGCTCTCTAGGAAGATAACATTCAAACCAAAAACAGGGGAAAAAGCCTTTAGTTCACATAGCCCTTGTCCAAAGGTAATGCATAAGAAATAGTTGGAGTAGGCGTTTGATCCATCAAGCCTGTTTGTTTATCTTCTCCCTCAAGACTACCTTATCACTATCCCATATCACTTATTAGCTAAACATCAATTAAATCTACCTTGAAATGGACTCAATGACAGATGTGATCTCTCATTGGGGTATCATGCTGAAAATCAAACCTCAACAGATTTTATTAAGGTATACCAAATCCCAACTTACCTGTCAGATAGACCCAGGTTTCTGTACCTAACAAGATGACTGTTTATGACAAAGATTCTAGCTGAGGGTAAACAATTATGAGCTGTCAACATATAACTAATAATTAGAAGTTAATTATTAATAATTTCAAACCTCTCCCACACACACGAAAATGGTTGGTCTTGTGAGTGGAGGGAAAGCAGTTTGGTGGTCCCAGCCCTCAGGATGCAACGGAGGCATTCTTCTGGCTTCTCAAGTCCTTCAGATCTTCCGTTTGTCCACAGTAAGAGCAAGCATGTCACACATTATAAAGTTTCAACTTATTAGTGAAAAGCAAGAGCTTGCAGCATCTATTGGGAAAAAATAAACTGGCCATCTGGAGGCTTTAGATATTTTATGAGCATAAGCAATAGCACGAACTGGTCATAACTTCACAAACAAATGAACAAATTGGTGTTGTCCAAATTCCAGCAGGTCTGGAAACACCTGTTGACAAAAGAAAGAGTTGAAGCCCAACATCAAGCATGCGACTGATGTTATCGTGGAGGCCTGCGGTGATGTCAGTAAGGACTGCTTGCATGTAGTTTGGTGGAAGCTTCTCCCAGATTTTTTTCAAGCTTTTGAAGGCTTTGATCTGTCAGAGGAGCTCCCAAGAATCAAAGAACATTGTGTTGATCTTGCAAAGCAAGTTGGATTTGAAGAAGTGGAGAGTGAGGATGCTGGAGTCCCGTTATGAAGAGCACTCTACAACAACTTGTTGCTGAGGGGGAAAGAGGAAGCTGGAGATAAAGAAGTAGTTGTTGAGGATGCAGTACCTTGAGGATGCTTTCCACCCGTTTCATGTCCTATCCTGAGGGAAACTGAGAAGCAGTTGCAGCTCTGAGAGGACGCAGATTACAAATGCAGAATGCAACAGGTTAACAGTTCGTGGAATAAGATCATATTTATCACTCTAGGAACAGCTTCTTCATGGATGAATAAAAGGGCAAAGCAGGAAAAAACTGGATGTCTTTTTTTAAGCCAACCCCAAAAAAAAACTGGATGTCTTTTTTTAAGCCAACCCCAAAGAAACACAGTCATAATACAATGAACCACAGCTGTTCACTCAGGGTTAACCATTTTTCGCGCTAACCCTGCAACCACAGCTGCACCTGAAGGTGATGTTGATGATGATGATAACAACCCCCAGACCTTCCATTTACAACGGAACAACATCAAAATCTCCTCCCCTATCAAGTCATCTTGACATTTTTTCCAAGATAAGGTGTTAAAATTTACTTTTATTACATTATTAGATATGAATTAAACATTTATATAAAACTGTGCTATCCTTTGTGTTAGGCTTTTGAGTGATTTTTGAGCAATTTGCGTGATTTTTCTAGCAGTCTGCCCCAACCCCACTTTTCCCATAGACACTTATTTCTATGCCGTGATTTTCCATAATGCGATGTTGCGCAGGAGTGCAACTATCGTGTTACGGCAGAACCGACTACGTACTTTTTTGCGTGATTAAATTTTACTTGTAATGCTGTGATCAGAAACATACACAGTACTCTAGTTGTGTTCCAAACAGAATTTTGTACTTGCTAACATATTCCCATAGCTGCGGCACAGGATTTAGGAGCAAAGAAATGTATCCATGTACATTCTTAGCCAACTTGCCTACTTGTCCACAGATATCAGAATACATGTCCATTTGCCTTCAGAGGTCCCTGTGCACAAGGAACCTACTATTCATCTTGTAATGCCTTGCCTGGTTGCACACTCTAAATTTTCCAGATTGAACTCAATTTGTCATTTTTCTGCCCACTTGTCAAGTCCATTAATATATTCCTGTAATCTACAGATTCTGTTTTATTCACATCCATACAGCCAGTTCAGTTCTTTTGAAAAAGTGCTTCTTAAATTATACTCCCTACTCTGGCATGGCAAGTAGTATTAATATCATGTGTACAAAACAATGACCATCTGAAACAAAAATGATCATCAAGGATGTGTTAAGTAGGGAGGTTAGGATGTCTGTCTGACAATAAAACGTGTCAAGATGTGGACTGTAACTTGGAGGTGGTAGCAGTTTTCTCATATAGCTGCTGCAAGTCTATGCAGGATGGTAAAGGCCATGAGTTTGAAGAGGCAGGTATTTCGGCAAGTTGCTGCAGCACATCTTCTTGACAGGACATATTGTAGTGACATTTGTACAGTGAAGGTAATCAGTGTTGAGAAAGATGGGCGGGCTGAAAAAGACAGATGTGCAGAACCAGGGGTCACAGTATGAGAATTTGGGTTAGATTATTTAGGACAGAGGTGAGGAGACGTTTCTTCATCCAAAGAGTGGTGAGCCTGTGGAATTCATTACCACAGAAAGTAGTTGATGTCAAAACAGTGAATGTATTCGAGAGGTGACTAGATACAGCATTTGGGGCAAATGGGATCAAAGGTTATGGGAAGAAAGAAGGATTAGGCTATTGAGTTGGATGATCAGGCATGATCGTGAAGAATAATGGAGCAGGTTCAAAATGCCGAATGGCCTCCTCCTGCTGCTATCTTCGATGTTTTGTCGTGGATGACGTTAAGCTTCTTCAAAGTTGTTGGAGTTCTATTGGATCCAGGCACATAGGGAGTATTTCAGTACATTCGTGATTGGTGCTCACTAAATGGTGGAAAGGCTTTGTACAAATAAGATGCAAATACTCAATACAAAATACCCAGTTAACAAACTGCTCTCATAGCTACGATATTTGTATACAGGAGCTCTCCTATAATGCGATAATTGCATTCTTGTGTGACCTTGCGCTTTGGAAAATCCTGTTATAGGGAAATCGCTATACCTGTACAGCAGAAAGTTCGTGTTATCCAAATGTCCACTATTCATAAATTGCGTTGCAGCCAATTCGCATTAACAAAACACGTGTTTTGGCAGATCTACCCATAGTTGACCCTGATAAGTTTTTGGCCACTGGTAACCTCATGATATTGACAATGATAACATTACTGTTGAACATTACTGGCAATTACTTGGCACAAATGTCACTTACCACTAATCAGGTGCACATTGGCAAAGTGAATGTTGTCGGAGGAATTCCAAGCAGAACTGCAGAGATACTGCAGAGATAATGGGAACTGCAGATGCTGGAGAATCCAAGACAAAGTGTGGAGTTGGATGAACACAGCAGGTCATGCATGCCGCTTGGCCTGCTGTGTTCATCCAGCTCCACACTTTGTTATCTCAGACACACGGCATTATCAGTGAATATCCCCACTTCTGAGGAGGATGGTCATTGATGAAAATGGTTGGGACACTACACTATCGAGGAACTCCTATAGTAACATTCTGAAAATGAGACAATTAGCCTCCAACAACCCAACCATATTTCTTGTGTTTGGCACAACAACAATCATTTAAGAATTACCCTAATTTTTACTGACATGGATTTTATTTTGGCTTCTTGACGTCACAGCAGTCAAATGCTGCCAGGCACAATGGAAGTAAGATTTTTTAAAAAAAATCAGGACATGTATGCCCAGGCAGAACTTAAATGAAGTGTTGGGAAGGAGAATATTGGCAAATGTTACTTGGTAGCACTGCTAATGACCCCAGGTAGACACAAATCATAATTGGCTGGGTTAGATTTGTTCCATACTGTGGACAGGACATACTGGGCATTTTTTTTTAAACTTTGTGGATCAGATGTTAGCCACATAGTTACACTGCAATAGTTTGGCTAGAGGTATGTTGAGTTCCTGAGTCAGTACCACCCATGCTTGTAGTAGGCCTCTCTACAAGCTCATATGTTGGTGGGTTCAAGTATGACAAAACTTCTCTCCTCCATACTGGAGCACAAAAATTTAGGCTGACTCTCCGCTGCACCACTGAGCAATTATTATGCCATTGAGGTAGCCATCTTACGAATGGATGGTTAAATTTAAACCTGTATGGGTGGTGCAGGCAGAAACCCTCAACATTTAAAAGTATTTGAACATGCACTTGCAATGCCAAGGTAGACAAGGGTATTGCCCAGCTAAGTGCTGGGAAACATGATTAGAATATTCCAGTGATTGTGTCTGTGCTAGTCAAAAATAATGGGCCGAAAGATCTTTTTCTCAGTTGTAGAC
This sequence comes from Stegostoma tigrinum, assembly GCF_030684315.1. Lineage (NCBI taxonomy): Eukaryota > Metazoa > Chordata > Chondrichthyes > Orectolobiformes > Stegostomatidae > Stegostoma > Stegostoma tigrinum. The sequence continues at coordinate 19,737,820 of NC_081369.1, forward strand.
CTCCATGACTCTATCCATCACCTCAATTAAGCAGGTAAATCTCATGATGCTATTTCAAAGCACTGCTGTTGAATTAATCCCTAGTGTTCTAGCCAATACTTATCCCTTAATTTTTTAAAAAATGTGGACACTTTTATATTGTATTTTGTAGGAACATGCTGCAATTTCCTACCTCAGAGACAATACTTCTTTGGTTTTAGGCACTTTGCCTTTCTTGAGCTTCTGGTGTCCTTTTTTTGAAAAGCATTACAGCCTGGATTTTGTGCTGGCTGAATCTTTGTTGTAATCGGTGCACTCACCTTCTTTTTGAATATCACACTGATGCCACAATATGAAATTACAGAGTAAGTGATATGCAAACAAAGAATAGAAATGTTGCAGCACTATGATCTGCAAAAGTAGTGAGTAGGAGGAAATTATTGGGGGCGTGGGGGTGGGGGTACAGTTATCTAATACGCGCCAGTAGTACAGGACAATTTAAAGAATAAATCTGAAGAAGTTGTCAGGAGCTTGTTTAGATCTGGTATACTACGGGAAACATCTACACCAACAGACAAACAAACAGTAGGAACATTGCTTATATAATCCTACTCAAAAGGTGCACATTCCACACTTTTTGAAAAGGTTAATTCGATTTCTAGTTGAGAAAATTCGAGTCATCGAGATGTCAAATTATCTAAATGGTGCACAGATTCCGTACCCCAGGGGCCGGAGATACGCCTCAAAGCTCCAACGGGAACGAAAGACAGAGCACAAAACCCGCCGAAACGAACTTCAGGCTTCCTGAATACAAAAAAAATCGAAAGAACTGCGGATGCCGAAATCTGAAACAAAAGCATAAGTTGCTGAAAAAGCTCAGCACGGCTAGCAGCTTCTCTCAGAACAGTTCGGAGGAACGGTCACTGGACCCAAAATTTTAACTCTGACTTCTCTCCACAGAAGCTGTCAGACCTGCTGCGCTTCTTTTTGTTTTCAGACTTTGTGGATCCAGCTGCGTGTCTGAGTTCCCTTCAACAGCGACCTCACCGCGAAAGCTCTCAAAAACTGATCCCCTTCCGAAGCGTCGCCCTACCCCGACCAATAAACATAACCAATACGCGGGCGAGAGCAGCCGGGGCACCACGCAGAACGAGCCACCCGAACAGATCGGCGGCTGGTACCGAGCCCATCAGCGCAATGGCCCTGGCCGGTTATAGTCAGACTGACAGGCCTTCTCGCCATGGAAACGGTGGACAGGAAGCGGCAATAACAACCTTCCCTCGGGAGCCGCCTTCACTCACCGGAGAAATGGCATATCGACGCGGTGATGTTTCCAGGGCAGGTCGTGTTGCCGACCCGGGGGACTAGGCCCAAACTCAGGATCTGATGCACCGTCAAGCCGTCGCCGATCGGCATGGCTCAGCCATCAACGCAGCGCCCACCATCTAGTGCGACGGGAAGCCCGAATCGGCCGTCGATAACGCCGCCGCCGCCATCACAACGACCCAAACATCGAGCAGAGCGGCCAGCGAGATGGGCGGGGACACCTCCTGATTGACACTCCCGTTCGCCATTTAGAGACGGCGCCGCATCGCTTGCCCGCACACCGGCCTGGTAATCAAAGCCAATCAGAGCTCGGCATTGATCAGCTCCGCCCTCTTCCCCACACGTCTGCCGGAAAACCAATAAGGTGGAATAAAAATTGACAACGTGAGGAATAACAGCCAATTGTCGCCGAGTATTGGCGAGCCTTCGTAAAACCTGGTAACGTCATTATGATTGATGTACAACCGGGCCAATAAAGTCACATGATGTCACAAAAGGGCGAAGGCTAGTGGAACTGAAATGGATCACCTTGATTTAGTGGAGTCTTGAAATTCTGGTCGGCCGATTCGGCACTCATTCTACTTCAAACGTTCTCATGATAACTACGTTATTGCCTCTGCACGTCCTACTTGTGAGTAGGTCTTTTCCCTTGAGCCAAGTGACGCTCTAAGAGCGCGATAAGAATGCCGAGACGGTTGTGTTGAATGTGCTGTGGCTGGATCTGGTAGCAGGCGCCGTTGGACCTGGTGGAGGGGGGCAGGCCGCGCACCGGGAACCTGCTGCCTCCTGCGGGTGCCATGTCGGAATCCGAGCCTGAGAATTACTCGTCGGAGGAGGATGAGGATTACGAGCCGTCAGGTGACGGTGGGTCTTTGCTGTCGATCCGCTCACTCACAGTTAGAGAGCTGTGAGGGTGAAAGCTACCCCCCCCCCCCCACACACACACACACACCAGTGACACACTTGCTCGGCTGTAAATCCCAAACCACCGCACTCCCGAACAAACTTGGGAGCGCTGAGTTTTTTTTCTCCCCGAAATACCCTATATCCTCGTTTGCAGTTGTGATCTGGTGGTTGAGATATTTGAATCGCTGCTGTTTCTAATAGAGCCGGTCCAGTTTTTGACTGTGTTACTGGGTGCTGTGTAACAACAGCACGGCAGTGGTCGGACTTTGTGGCCGTTCGTGACTGTGCCAGTCACCAGGGTTTCCTTTGCTCACCCAGCTTTCCATCTCCTGGAAAACTTAAATTTACAGGGTTAGAAGCTAAATTTTTAAGTTTATTTAAAACGCGCTAAGAGTTTCTGCCCTTTTGTTTTCAAGCAGCGGCGAATAGACTCGGGCCGCCCTCTGGGTGAATGGTTTCAATGCAAATATAGACGGTGCGGTGGTGAATTTAAAAGGTGAACCGGAGGAATGCAAAGAGAGACTATCAAAATATTATTATTAGCAAGGAAAACACGTACATGTCCGAAGTACCTGTAGGGGAAAAAGGATAGTGAGGGAGACAGTAGGGCTAATGAAGGTCCAAAAACCTTACGGAGAGATATTAGGCACCCTCGAAGGAAAGACCAGTAAAACTTGCGAATTATGTAAGACTTGTTTGAGTAATTCCGAGCAGTGCTCCAGTATGACCAGTAGGTCAATTTCCAAGTACAGTATTACTGTTTTCTTTGAGTTTGCTTTAACCACAGAAGGGAAATATATAGACATTGTAGCTGAAGGTAATTGAATAGTTGCATGGTTGCTGGGCTAATAATCTAGAGGCCCAGCTAATGTGGGAATGTTTGTTGATGACTGTACAATGTTCATCACCTTCTGTCACTACTCAGATGCTGAAGCAGTCTGTACCTAAATGCAGGAAGACCTGGACAATATTTCAAGTGTCGGACAGTGACTACCTCCAAAAAGAAAGAAACTAACCATTGCTTTTTGACATTGAGTAGAGTAGCATTACTGAATCCCATACAACAACACTCTGGTGGTTACCATTGAACTGATCTGAACTAGCTACATAAATACAGTGGCAACGAGGGCTGGTCAGAGGCTACGAATACTGCAGCGACTAACTCATCTCCTAACTTCCCAAAGCTTGTCCACCATCCTTGTGACACAGAGGTGTGATGGAATTCATTCCACTGATGTGGAGGACTGCAGTTTCTATGGCACTTGAAGCTTGAGACTACCCAAGACAAAGCAACCCATGAATAGAGTCCAACTTGTCCATGCTGACCAGACATCCCAATCTGCCCTTATCCCTTCAAACATCATCTGCACCCATCCAGCAGTTGTTTAACTGTTGTAATTATACCTGTGTCTACCTCTTCCTCCAGCAGCTCGTTCCATATAGACATAAACCCCTGTGTGGAAAAAGTTGCCCCCAGTCGTTTTTAATAAATGTTTTCTGCTCTCACTTTAAACAAGCTGTCTAATTTTGGATTCCTCCACCCGGTGAAAAAATATCTTCATCCGTGCATCTCGAGTTTAAAAACCTCTACAAGGGCAGCCCTCAGCCTCTATTTCTCCCGGGAAGAAAGGTCCAGCCTATTTAGCCTCTCCAATAACTCAAACCCTCCAGTCCCAGCAACATCCTGGTAAATCCTCTCTGTACCCTGTCAAGTTTCACAATCTCCTTCCTGTAGCAGGGAGACCAGAATTATATGCACTGTTCTAAAAGTGGCTTCACCAGTGTCTTGTATAACTGCAACATGAAGTTCCAACTCCTGTACTCGATGTTCTGACTAGTGGAGGCAAGGGTGCTTTGTGCTGCTTTCACTGTCCTGTTTACTTGCAACTCCACTTTCAAGGAAACTGAACTCCTAGGTCTCGTTGTTTGGTAATACTTCTCAGGGTGCTGACACACCTCCACAAGCATTCATTCTCGCTACCACTGACGCTCAGTAGCAGCAGTGTGTACCATCTACAAGATACATTGTTGAATTCACCAAGGCTGCTCAGACAGTACTCTCTATGCCCACAACCGTTACTATCTAGAAGGACAAAGGTGGCAAATACATGGGAACCACTCACAAGGTTCCCATCAAGCCATCCTGACTTGTCTTGGAAATATATTGCTGTTCAAAATCATGGAACTCCCTCCCTAATGGCATGGTGCGTATGTCTACACCAGATGGACTGCAGAGGCTCAAGAAGGCAGCTCACCACCACCTTCAATGCCACTAATGACGCGCGATACACGTTAGTCCAGCCGGTCGTCCCACTGTCTACACCTTTTTCTTTTCAAAAAGACAGTATCACTGATACACTCAAGCAATTTTACACATTGTTAGGTATGTATGTTGTCCACAAATACAGAACAAATCCAACCTAGCCAGTTCCCAACTATTAGTCTACTCTTGATCATCAGCAAAATGATGGATGCTATTGTTGACAGTGACATTTAACCATAAGTTATACTCGTGCTCAGTTTGGGTTCTATTGGAGTAGTTTGGCTACAGGCCCCAAAATACCTTAGCCATGATTTCAGCTAAAGAACTGAACTTCATTGGTGAGTTGATAGGGACCGTTTCTGCTATCGAGTGTCATAAAGTGAAGTCTGTAGAAATTAGGTGTATGAGGGGAAGTTCTCCCAATTGTTAGAATCCCATTATATCCTTGGCCCAACCATTGTCAATAGTTTTTTTTTCAACAATCCTCCATCCCTCCATCGTTAAGTCAGGAGTAGGCAACCTTGATTGTACAGTGTCTATCTATATTCAACTCCTCAGGTAATGAAGCAGTTTGTGCTGATAAGCAAGACCTGGACAGCATTTGGCTTTGAGTTGCCTGTACAAAGTAAAAGGAGGAGCCCATTCAGCCCCTCAAATCTACCGTTCAATAAGACATGGCTATCTGTGGCCGAATTTCATATGCCTGCCTTGGGCCCATATTTCTTTATAGCCTTGCTTAATAAAAATTGTCTATGTGAGATTTAAATTTAGCAACTAATTTCTCACCGACTGCCATTTCAAGAAGAGAGTTCCAAACCTCCTCCACTCTTTTCATGTGGAAGTGTTTTCTAACACATCTTTTGAATAGTCTGGCCCTAATTCTTCGACTGTTCCCCTCGGTTCTAGAATCTTCAAACTGTAGAAATAGTTTATCTTTATCTACCATGTCTTTGCCTGTTGATATCCTGAAGACCTTGGTTAGATTACCCCTTAACTTTCTAAATTCTGTAGAATAAAGGCCTACTTCGTCTAATCATTCCTCAAATGTAACCACTGAAGTCCAGATACCGTCCTTGTAAATCTGCATTGATCTCCCTCCAGGGTGAAAACATCCTTCCTAAGTTGTGGCCGGATCTGCTCTCAGTACTTGGAAGTGGGCTTGAACTAGGGTTTTGTATAACTGCAGCATAATGTCTCCAGCCCTTTAGATACAAAGGCCAACATCCTATCAGCCACCTTGACTATTTTCTGCACCTGCCCATGGCATTTTAAAGAGCTCTCCACCTGAACCCCCAAATCTTATCGGACATCCACTGTATTTAACTTTGTGTCTTCATTTAAAAAAAACCCTCACTTTTTTTTGTGATGTCCATTGGGTAATTGCAAAAATATTAAGTGTGATACCTTCTTATTTTTCAACAGATGAAGATTACAGCGAAGATGATGTCAATGACCTAGTGAAAGAAGATAATTTAGATGAAGATGAACAACCCCAGAGAAAAAAGTGTTTGAAGAAGGCAGGAAAAAGGTAATTGGGTTTTGCATTATGTGATAGCAAGTTCAGCAAAGCCCTCAGGTAGCAATGTATGTTATCTCTCTTTTAAAACCCAAATTGGAACTTTCTGACAGTAATTTACGATGGGTTTGCTTACCATCACCACCAGTGACAATGCCAGCATGCTCCTCCCATCTCCAATTCCCTGCCTAAACTTATCTCTTCCTTTTAGCATTCACCGCCTCCAACATCTGTCTCCTTGTTTGCCAATCATTTCCTTAACTCTTTTCCAATTCTTCCACAGTGCCTGTGATCTCTGTACCTGCTTTTATAAAATGTCTCTGAATATTACGCTTCATAAAAGATTCTGTGGAGCTGAACATTGGTGTTTACTTAGGTCACTTTGAGCCTGTACATCCGTTTGTTAACCAATTATGAGTCACTCATTAACCTCTCCATTGGTTATCATTAAGTCTAAATTCTGAGCTTTTATGCTATATTGTCTGCCAATTTTTAATGTAATATAAAGCTTCTGAACTCCCCACTCCTCCTCTGCATGTTTACCCTTGTTCTGTGCCTTCTCTAATTCTCTTCACTCCTCCTACCCTTCTAATTACAGGAGTAACATCTGTGCTTTGTGTTTTCATTGAATTTAGCCAACCTTGTATGGATGCCTCAAAAGAGTCTCGTGCGTAAGAGAGCTGTACTTCCAACCTTAACTTTCAGGCCCTTGTTTGACAGAAAAAGAAACCAAGAGGAATTGTGTTTGCAGCGTGATGATGCTGGAGGAGGGGAGGCTGACCATCTTGCTGACGTGACGGTAGATGAGGATTTGAAAGAAAAGAAGAAAGCTGACGATCTTTGGGCCAGTTTCCTGAGCGATGTCGGGCATAAGCCTAAACCTGTAGTCACCACTCCAGCCTCCAGCAAAGAGGTAGTAACAAACAGAGCTGTGTCATAAAACTCAGAATAAACATAATCAACAGGTACAGGATGCATATATAGGGAATAGAAGAAAATATTGAAAGCTGGCCTTGGAAGCTATTTATGGCTTGCGTTTTTACAGTGCCTTTAATAGAGTAAAACGTTCCAAGCCACGTCATGAACATATTCAGATGAAAATTGACAGAGTCAAAAAAAATACACTGGGACAGATGATCAAATGTTTAACGTAAAAATTAGTATTTTGGGAAGGGTGTTTAAAACAGGAGAAAGAAGTTGTAAGGGTTAAGCTCAAGAATTCCAGAGTTCCATAGGTGGTTGAAGGCTACATTCAATGCTAATGGAAAGCAAGTGTGCATTGCTTGGATGAGTCCAAATTTGTTCACATTAGTGTTCTAGGGCTAGAGGAGGCTCAAAAGGAATGAAGCCATAGAAAGTGCGAACATGAGGATGAGAATTACAACATGAGATGCCGAGAAACCAGGTGAAAATGTAAGACAGTGTACAGGAATTATTGCAATTTAGAATGTCGGTGGAGAGATTCAGATAACTTTAGGTTAATGATGAGTGGAAAATAAAAAGGCAGCCAGAATAGCATTGATACAGTAAAGATACACAAAAGGATGACACTTTGAAACAAGTGAGTTGAATCAGAGATGGAGATAGGTGATGACATCAGACATGAGTAGGTGATCTTAAGAGAGGATGTGGTCTCGGATATTGAAGGAAAGGAAAAGGCTGACGTTTCAAACAGTCCCATTCTGTCTGAAATACTGACTATTGGAGGGGGTTGGGGTGGCCAGTGCGTTGAATGTGAAAGAGGTGGCTGGGGATATGGATGTAGGAATAGACTATTTAGTCATTCAAGACTGTTCTTTTTGGAGGTGCAGCCTCCACTATCTTTATGTTGCTCCCTCGATTTCTGTTTCAGTTCAGAAGCACTGTAACATCATGATTGCATTATTGTGTATACTCCAACTCATTCTCATCCCTGGTTCCTATTTTGTGGATCTCAAGAGCTAAGCTTTGTAATTTTGGCAAAAGGTTTCAAATGTTTGACGTTGGGTGTAGAATTTTTGAACATGTAGGTTTGAAGCTGGAGTTAGAAGAAATATTTTTACCCCAGCAGTGACTGAGTGACGTGCAGTTGGTGCCACAGTACTTGTTGGGATTTCGTCATTCATGTACATGCAAACCGAATAAAGGGATTTTGATAAATTTCAGAACAAAGGCACAAAAGATCAAAACATCATCTTCAATCTGTCAAACTGCCGGTGTTTTAAAATGGTCACTCTACTGCTTCACATTTGACAAGGGAGAAACCGTTTGTTCGAACATTGCTATACAAGTGATTGAAACAGATTTTGAAAGCTACAGTAAATTGCGGTTATTTATAGCATCGTACAGCATGGAAACAGTCTCTGCGGTCCAACTCATTCATGCTGATCAAGTTTCCCAAACTAAACTAGTCCCACTTACTTGGGTTTGGCCTACATCCCTCTAAACCTTTTCTATTCGTGTACCAATCCAACTGTCTTTTAAATGTTGTAACTGTATCTGCGTCCACCACTTCCTCCAGCACTGGTGCCTGTGTCACTGTGCTAGTTACATGTGGCCATCCTGAAAATGCCCCCCTTATTCCAACTCTCTGACCTGTATTAATTAGCCAATCCTGTAACAGTGCTAATATGCTATTCCACTATGGCTGTTATCATTTAAATTGCCTAATGTGTTTTTTTTTAATATTTGTACATCCACTCTGAGTATAATTACCGAAATAGCTGCCCTGCAATGCTGCCATGTTCTTAACCCTCCAGTCCCGGCAACATTCTTGTAAATCTTTTCTGAACCCTCTCCAATTTAATAATATCCTGCCTACAGTAGGGCAACCAGAATGGTACACAGTACTCCAAAAGTAGCCTCACCCAAGTGCTGTGCAACCTCAACATGACATCCCAACTCCTTTACTCAGTGGTCTGAGCAATGAAGGCAAGTGTGCTAAATGCCTTCTTAACTGCGCTGTCTACCTGTGATGCAACTTTCAAATAACTGTACCTGAATCCCTAGGTCTTTCTGTTTCACAACACTTAAAAAAGGCCCTACTGTTAACTGTATAAGTCCTGCACTTGTTCGTTTTATCAAATGCAATACCTTGCATTTATCCAAATTTAAGTTCATCTGTCAGTCCACAGCCCATTGGCCCAATTGATTGCGATCTCTTTGTAATCTTGGATAACCTTCTTCACTGTCCACTAGACCACCAGTTGTGGTGTTACCAGCCAACTTAGTAACCATGCCTATTGAATTCTCATCCAAATTATTTATATAAATGACAAACAACAGTGGATCCAGCTCTGATCCCTGTGGAATACCACTGGTCACTGCCTCTGTTTCCTTCTATCAAGCCAATTTTTTTTTGTCCAATTGGTAAGCTGTCCCTGAACCCCATGTAATCTAACTTTGCTAACCAGTCAATCATGTGGAACCTTGTCAAAGGCTTTACTAAAGTCCAGTTAGACAACATCTACAGCTCTGTCCTCATCTATCCTCAACTGAAATTTGTGAGACTTGATTTTCCAAGCATCAAGTCATTTTGACTATCCCTAATCAGTCCTTGCCTCTCCAAATACATATAAATCTTACTTCATAGAATCACTTCTAATAACTTACCCACTGTTTATCCGAGAAGAATGTCAGTCTGAAATGCTGTGCAATTCTAAATCGTGAAAATCTTGATACCTACAGGTATCTGTCATTCATTATTTGTCTTTCCTCCATGGAGTTGTTTTATTTAAAGCTGATAATCAGAGGCAGCATATAGGCTGATGGATGTCCATTTAAATGTGCGTGGTCATTATTGACTGTAATTTTGTCTTTATTGAAATTAACGCTGGATTCAAACTAGGTTATCTGTATAGATAGTCACTGAAGAAACTTTGGTACAAGAACACAAGAAACAGGAGCAGGAGTCGATGAAATGCTACAAATGATTGAGTATTAACGACACTGTGGGATAGAGACTAGAAAAGTTCAAGGGTGTGAAGGTCCTGGCTTTGAACTGGGGTGGACAAGGTCAGAAGTCTCATGACATCAGGTTACAGTCCAACAGGTTTATTTGAAATCACAAGCTTTTTGGATTGCTGTTCCATCATCAGGTGGAGTGACAAAGGAGCAGTGCACTGAAAAATTAACAGCCCTTTGAGTGAAGCAGCATATCCTGATATCTATCCTAAATGACCATTCACTTATCCTGAATCTGTGTTCTTTAAGTGCATAGTATTAAAGAACTTAAACATTACTGAAAGGAGTTAAAACATATAAGCTTGTTGTCTTACACTCATCAGAACTAAACTAAGACACAAGGAACAGACTTGTCAAACAGGGGTGCCATTTTACACAGCAAAAGAAGAGGTAGCTGATTGGTTGGCCATCATAGCCTGGAGATGCAGCGGGAACAGTTAACCATCAATCTTAATTTTCAGAATCTTCCAGTCTGGTTTGATTGGTCAGGGTGTTGCCATTGGAATACAGAAAGTGACTGTCTCCGTGACCCCTTTGTTATATTAAAAACAACATGCAATGTATGTGCAAGTTTCTTTTGTTGACATAAAACTGTGTTCTGTGCTCATATGTAGAATCATAGAGATATCAGCGCAGAAACAGATGCTTTGGCCCAACACCTTCGTGCTGACCAGATATCCTAAATAAATCTAGTCTCTTTGCAAGCATTTGACCCATATCTCTCTCAACCCTTCCTATTCATGTACCTATCCAGATGCTGTTTGAATGTTGTTACTGTAACAGCCCCCACTTCCTCTGGCAGTTCATTCCGTACATGCACCACCTTCTGCCTGAAGAAGTTTCCCCTTTGATCCCTTTGAAATCTTTCCCTCTTACCTTAAACCTATGCCCTCTAGTTTTGGACTTGCCCACCCTGGAGAAAAGACCTTGTGTATTTACCCTATCCGTGCCCCTCACAATTTTATAAACCTCTATAAGGTCACTCCTCAGCCTCTGCTACGCCAGGGAATATAGCCCAGCTGATTTGGCCTCTCCCTACAGCTCAAACCTTCCAATCCTGTAAATCTTCTCTGAACCCTTTCAAGTTTCTCAACACCTTTCCTATGGCAGGGAGAGCAGAATTGATGTAGCTTCTTGCAAGCACAAATGCATCACATTGTGACCGCAACTGATTTTGATTTGATTTCTGGTGTGACGGTTAGTGGAGTCTGTATTAGTTAAATAAGTTATTGCAAATCATGGATTTACACCTAATGGTGGACGCACTTCACTTAGGTTTGCAAACATGGGCTGGTTTAGCACAATCGGCATGCTGACACTGTGAATGGTCAACAGGGCATGTTGCTTTATATGGTCAGCCAGTCATTGGGACATACGATGAACATACCTGGCATCATAGCACACTGAAACTCTTCTAATGAATTTAAATAAATGAATTGTGAAATAAGGCTGCAGTGGTGCTCTGTGTCTCCATTAAATTAGCCTGGGCCTCTGAATGACTTGTTTAGTAACATTTCCAACCTAATTGTTCCCACCCCAGCTTTCAACCGATATTCTGATTATATTAATAAATTGTACTGCTTTTTGATAGAAGTGAACTATCAGTATAATTTGTCTTAAACTTTGTATGAAATAGATCCAAAACATTTCCAAATTTTGAAAACTTAATGGTTTCAAACAATTTTAAGTTGTAGGTGCATGACTGGGCTGTATGACCCAGCAAGTCTGTTGGATCAGTCAAAGAAATCACAGCTAATCTGATAATATTTTGCATTTGTAATTCTCACGATTAAGATTGAATATTGAAGTGGTTTCTGTCTGACTTTTAACTACATCCTATGAATGACAGGTGAATACTTATGTTTCGCAGTACAGGACAACTGAAATATGCTTATTTGTGGAACTTTTTGATAAAGACAATTATTAATAAGTTGGTCAACATGAAAACAGCCATTAAAAACATATTCAATGATAGGTAAACTTGAGCAGCGTGTGTTTCCTACTGAAGTTGTTTTAATTTTACAGTCATTAACATACATAATATGTGCTGCTTATGTAAACACATTTAATCAGTTTTCCTATTTCTCCTGAATAGGGCATACTAGTAGGGAAGTTGAGCAAGCCTGAGGATACGGTGAAAGACCCAGAGAAACCAAAAGCACCTGAAAAAGTCACAATCACAAAGGTGTTTGACTTTGCTGGAGAAAAAATCAAGTAAGTTGTTTTAATTGGTAGTGTTAAGAAGAAATTGCGATGTAACAATAAAGCAGGCATGAGGTTTGAAAGTGACTTGTTCTTGTCCAGATTGCCCTAGTTGCTTTTGTACAGTATAGGACACAGGAATAGAAGTAGGCCATTCAGTCCATCGAGTCCACTCTACCATTCAATGAGATTATGCCAGCATTGATAATCCTCAGGTCTGCATTCCTGCCTTTTCTCCATAGTCTTAAATTCCCTTTCTGATTAAAAAACCCCTGTCTTAGCCATAAATATTCCGAACAACACAGTCTCGACATATCTTTGTGATAAAGAATTCCACAGATTAACTCCTTTGAGAGAGAGAACATTTCTTCTTTGACTTAAATGGCCACCCCATATTCTAAGATTCTGTCCTCTGGTCCTAGACTTTTCCACAAGGGATGCTAGGTCTTCATAACTGCCCTATCGAGCTCCCTCAAATTTTCAGTAAGGTCCCCTTTTCATTCTTCTCAGCCCAGTGAATACAAGCCCAACCTGTTAAATCTCATCTCATAAGAAAATCCCTCCATACCTGAATCAACCTGAATTTGTCTGAATTGTCTCCAATATCTTTTCTTGGATAATGGACCAAAACTGCTCGCCATATTCTAGGTGTGGCCTACTTAGTTCTTCTGTATACTCTTGCCAAGACATTCCTATTTTTATGCTTCATTCCTTTGAAATAAAGACCAGTGTTTTATTTGTCTTCCCTATTACTTGATGAACTTTATGCTAGCCCGTTGTGATTCACACAAGGACTCCCAAATCCCTCTTCTGTGTCTTTCTGCAATCTTTCTCTATTCAAATGCATTCATATTCTCAATTATTCCTGCTAAAGAACTTAATGTCAAATTTTCCCACCTTAAATTACATTTGCCAACTTTTTGCCTGATCATTTAACCTGTGTATATCCCCGTCAACGTTCTTTGTGTCATTTTCACCAACTGCCTTTCCACCGATTTTTGTGCAGCTCATCTGCAGATTTGTAAATAGTATATTCACTTCTCTCATCCAAGTTATTAATGTTGCATCTCCCAACCTCGTCCTTCCAAATGGTGGTGGTCACAAGGACAGCAGATACATGGCAGCATGACCACCTGCAAGTTCCTCTTCAAACCATGCACCACCCTGATTGGACACATATTGCCATTACTTCAGTGGTACTGAGCCGAGATCCTGGAACTCCCTCCCAATGGCATTGTGGGTATACTTGCACCTAATGGATTGCTGTTGCTCAAGAAGGGAGCACACCATTACCTTCTCAATAGCAACTAGGGATGAGCAATAAATGCTGGTCCAGTCAGCGATGTTCACATCCCCAGGAAAGAAATATGTTTGCAGAAGTACTGATCCCCGTGCACTCCACGAGTTACAGGTTGCCATCCTGGAAATGTCACCATTATCTTGACTCTGTTTGCTGTTAGTTATCCAATCCTGTATCCATGCTAATATACTAATCCCAACAGCCGGCACAGGCTCATATCTTATTGAGTATCCTTATGCAGTACCGTGACAAATATCATCTTGGAAATTAAAGTACATTACATCTAGTAATGTAGGGCGAGCACGGTGGCTCAGTAATTAGCACTGCTGCCCCACAGTACCAGGGACCTGGGTTTGATTCCAGCCTTGGGCGACTCACTGTGCGGAGTTTGCACATTCTTCCCGCGTCAGCGTGAGTTTCCTCTGGGTGCTCTGGTTTCCTCCCGCAGCCCAAAGATGTGCAGGCCAGGTGGATTGGTAATGCTAAATTGCCCATAGTGTTCAGGGATGTGTAGATTAGGTGGGTTATGGGGGATGGGTCTGGGTGGGATTCTCTTGAGGTTCATTGTGGACTTGATGGGCCGAAGCACCTGTTTCCACACTGTAGGGATTCTAAGATATTATTTTGCCAGCCTCATTCTCTAAGGAGCCCATATTCACTTTGGCACCTCTTCCTTTTAATACATTTTGAAGAAGCTCTTTACTCTGTTTTGATGTTACTTTCTAGTTTACCTTCATAATTTATTTTTCACATTTATTATGTTTTTTGGTCACCTTTCATTGGCTTTTAATCATTCTGATTTGCCACTAATCTTTGCTTAACCATGGTTTGTTTAACCCCTCCCTGGAATCCTCCTCCTACACTGGAATATGTGGCTATGATATTTTGGATTACTCTCCCTTGTATCTGTAGTTTTAAGAGTTCTTGGATGTCAGTTAGTTGCAGTTCATTAGGGGAACCTAGCAGATAGCCAGCTAATTGCAGAAATCAGAAATGCTAAAGCAATATAATTTTAAACACCCTTAAAGTGGGTCAAATTCTCAATGTAATTTTATAAATCAATACTTTGGCTTTAAAAGACTGTTCTGACATGAATGTGATTCCAAAATAATTTAATACAGGACATTGATATTTGTCAAATGACTGTCTTTGAGGTTTTGAATTTTATTTGCTTGTTTAATGCTGCAAAGGACTTTGAGGGTATTTGATTTGAGCATTTTATTCAAGTCAGCAGTGCCAACTCTAATGAAAACACCACTGACTGCAATGCACACAAAGTACTATTTTTCTAAATTGTAAGACAGTGATAGAATCTATCCAAGTAATTCTGTCCCAAAGAGCTAATAACAAATTCCCTGCTGAGCTGATGGTTTATGGACAAGATTATTGTGGAATACAGAATTTTCTTTTTGTAATAGGCTGTCTGATAACTAACTAACTAACTTGTGAAGTTCATTTGCCTTGTCGTTAAAATAACATAATGATCATACTTGAGTTGTTCTGCAGAATAATAGAGCAGCATACTGCATGGAATTTGTGCAATTACTGTTAAGCAGTTTAGATGCAATTAAGTCAAGAATAGCACCTGAAGACATTACCAAAATTAATCTCTCCTTGCAGTGATTAGATGAATTGTGGATTGTGATTCTGTGATATCAGGAAGATCACCAGTTTGGATGAATGCCTAGAATACTTGGCATACTACAGCTGGTCTCATTGCCTCTAGCCGAGAGAGAAATTTTTTCTAAGCGTGAGTTTGGGGTTCAGCAGAGTGTATAATGGGAAACCAGGAAATGGCAGAGACGAGACAAATCAACATAACACATGGTCTTATTCTTTGACATTTAAGGGCTTTTCTACGTACTTAATAGTTTTATGTATTTGATAGATATCTAAAGATTGGTAGACTGGGGTGTGGTCAGAGCAGGTTGGAGGAGTTATCAGGAATCTTGAAATCTACTTGCTATCTAGAATGCTCCTGGAGTAATTATTTTGTTTCGAGTAAAACACAGTATGATGTGGCTGTGACATAGTCAACCAGATTTTGTGAATGGTGATGTGTCTAGCTATGAACCAGGCATGTCTGAGTTATAGTACCTCCCCCGACCCCCACAACTCCCTGGCATGAGAGGATTAATGTGGGTAGTTATATCAGGAAGAGTCATGAGTCGAAATTGCCCTATTTGTTGACATTGAAGTGAGTGGAGTCCGAATCAATGCAGGTTTAAATTATCTGGCCTGAGCAGTATCATTGGTTCTGAGGAATGAGAAAAGGCAGCTTGCTGAGTTGGTGATGGAATAGAAGGGGCTGAGACTGTTAAAGGAGAAAATTGTAATGCTTGCATTTGTGTGTTTCAGCCAGTACCAGAATAATCATCATGAGTAGCCTCGCTGATGAGAATGAGTGAACATTATGAAGGCATATATGGAATGCGGTAAAAATAGTTGATCTGAAGGGGGCAGCCGTAGTAGAGTCAAGTTAGATCAAAGTAATTCTCTGAGGAGTGCACACAATCGGGTGGTAGCAATAGATCTCAAATGTACTTAGTAAAATATGCCAGGGACAGCACAGAGGGAATGACCAATGCATTATTAAAAAATAAATATTCTGGATATGGCAATGCAAAGTATTATTTAAATAAAGAAGTTACTTTCATTTATATGCTTTTCACACCCCGTAGGACTTCATTGGGTGTCCTTAGAGAGTCTTGTTCTCTCTTCCTTGTAACTTGTCAAAGATCAAATAGCTGATAATCTGTGAGGAAGGTTATAAATTTTAAATTTATTTTTTAAAAAACCTTGTGCCATTTGAACTGACCTAAATTTTTAAAAATTGAGGCTGTTATAGAATATTGAAGCATAAATTATGATTTACTACCACAAGAGGGTAGCAGCTGTCCAGTTTTATAGATTGTGTCTCAGCAGAACTGATCAAATTTCCTTTCTGACACTATTATTCCCTAATAATTTGCATGGCTAGTCACATGGCACCGCATCAATATTTTGAAAAGCATTTTTAAAAATTGTGTTGGATTCTGAATAAAATTGCAAGGTATCTTGTAATTTCTACTGGTTGTGTTTGACTTGTCCATATGTTTATGTGATATATGTACACCCTACCAGCCCAAGAGCATCGCACATACCCAACCGGTTATGAATTCAGTTTTAAAATATATAAGTTGTTTCTTTATACCACAAAACTGGAATATGATGGAAAAGAAAGATGTTGCAGAAGCTTGTTGACTTTCACTTATTAAGACAAAAGACAATGCAAGAATGCCTAATTTTAAACAATGGGAACACTTCATACTACAAGAGGAAAAAGGTGCTGTTTAGATGGCAAGTCGACGGTAACAGAGGTGTTGTCATGCAGAAAGCATTGGGGACCAAGATGCTTCCAAAACTTCTGAGTAATTTGAAAGAAATGCATTTTGAAGGAATGAACTGTAATGACCTACTATGCATATTTGTGATCTTTGAATCCATAACCTTGTTAGGGCACTTTAATACACCCAACCCATGTTCCTGTTCACTTTTGAGCTGAAACAACCTAAGCACTTCCTTCCTTAGATGTGCTATTTGAGAAATCTGCTAATATGAAAATTCTCACTATTGTCTACTGCAAACTTGCTTGTATAGATATTTGGATTTATATAGCCCCCACAAGCTACAAGTTCTCCTTGTCAACAATCCTGAAAATAAAGGCTTAGTCATTTGCAGACTTTAGTGAGCTTGAAGTTGAAATAAAGCACATCTTGGCGATCTTGCAGAACAGTAGCTATCGTAACCAGATAATCATTTCCTGTGTCACATGCAAACTCACAAACGGACCCTCAGACCTGAAAAATTCCTAACTTACCTCAAATTATCATAGAAAGACAAAGAATCTTACAATATTGTAGCATTAGGTAAGCTGTTTCTCATTTCTTTCATGTATTGGCTATACAAGTGGCAGTTGCCATCAACAGGGTGCTGCCATCAGTCCAAAAAGACGTACTGCTTACTAACCGTTTATGAAATGTTGTGTTTGAATTTAAGTACTATTGTGGCACCAGTAGCTTGACTCTAAAGGTAAAGTTGCCACAGTCCTACCACTAATAGGGCAGGTCTGTCATTAGACAGTGGTGACTGGTATTGGTTTAACCTTAGGATCACCATGCCTCAGGCGAACAGAGAGGTTGAGAAGGAGAGTACCTTGTAGTAACCTCAGCTGATGTGGGAATTGAATCTGTGCTGTTGGCATCACTCTGCATTGCCCATATTCAACCAGCTTGCATTTGCAAAACCCAAAACAAACACCGACTGTTAGATGTGATCCTGCGATTGAACAGAACTTACTGAACAATCTTGAGTATTTTCAAACCCACACTAACATCCAGTCATACAACCATCAAGTCATGGAGTTATACAGTATGGAAATAGACCCTTCAGTCCAACTCATTCGTGTCGACCAGATATCCTAAACTGACCTAATCCCATTTGCCAGCATTTGGCCCATATCCCTCCAAACCCCTCCTGTTCATAAACATTTTAAATGATACTTTTTTAAATATTGTAATTGTACCCCCCTCTACCACTTCCTCTGGCAGCATCTTCCATACACGCACCACGCTCTGCCTGAAAAGTTGCCCCTCAGGTTCTTTTTAAATCTTTCTCCTCTCTCCTGAAACTTACAGCCCCCAGTTTTGGACTTCACTACTTTGCAAAAAAGACCTTAGCTCTTCACCCTACCCATGCCCCTTATGATTTTATAGACCTCTACAAGGTCACCCCTCAGCCACCGACACTTCAGAGAAAATAGTCCCAGCCTACTCAGCCTCTCCGTATTGACTCAAACCCTCCAACCCTGCCATCCTTAGAAATCTTTTCTGAACCCTCTCAAGTTTAACAACATCCTTCCTATAGCAGTGAGGCCAGAATTAAATGCAGTGTTCTTAAAAATGGCCTTACCAATGTCCTGATCGGCCACAACTTGACATCCCAACCCCTAAAGGCAAGCATGCTAAATGTCACCTTCACCACCCTGTCTATTGCGACTCCACTTTCAAGCAAGTCCGCAACTGCACCCTTTGATCTCTGTTCAGCACTCCCCAGGACCCAACCATTAACTGTACACGTCCTTGCCTTGTTTGCCCGACCAAAATGCAACTCCTTACATTGCTCTAAATTAAACTCTTCCATGCATTGGCCCATCTGATCAAGATCCCTTTGTACTCTGAGATAACCTTCTTTACCATCCACTACACCACCAATTTTGGTATCAGCTACGAACTTACTAACCATACCTCCGATATTCACATCCAGATCATGATGTATAAGTGACGAAAAGCAGGGGAGCCAGCATCAATCCCTACGGCTCACCAGTGGCCGCAAGCCTCCAGTCCAAAAAACAACTCTCTACCACCACCCTCTGTCTCCTATCTTCAAGCCTATTTTGTATCCAATTGGCTAGCTTCCCCTGGATTCCATTTGATCTAACCTCACTAACCAATCCACTATGCGGAACCTGGTTGATTGCCTTGCTGAATTCTATATGGACTGCTTTTACCACTCTGCCGTCATCAGTCTTCTTTGTACTCTCTTCAGAAAACTTATTCAGGTTAGTGAGACACGATTTCCTGTGCACAGTCATGTTGACTATTGTTAATCGGTCCTTGCCTTTGCAAATGCATGTAAATCCTGTCCCTCAGAATTTCCTCCAATAACTTACCCACTACTGAGTCAGTCTCACCAGTCTATAGGTCCTTGGCTTTTCCTCATCACCTTTCTTAAATGACAGCACTACGATAACCACCCTCCAGTCTTCCGGCACATCACCTGTGGCTGTCGATGATGCGCATATCTTAACAAGGGGCCCAGTAATCTCTTTCCTGGCTTTCCACATAGTTCTGAAATACATTTGATCAAGTCCTGGGGATTTATCTACCTTTATGGTTTTTAAGACCTCCAGCATCTCTCCCTCTGTATTATGGATACTTTTCAAAACATTACTATTTATTTCACCAAGTTTCCTAACTTCCATGTCTTTCTCCACAGTAAATGCTGATGTAAAATATTTGTTTAGTCTCTCACTCATCTCCTCCGGTTCCAACATAGCCTCGTTGATCTTTAAGGGACCCTATTATCTCCCTATTTATTCTTTTGCCCTTAATGTATTTGTACAATCTCTTTGCATTCTTTTTAACCCTATTTGCCAAAGCTATCACATGTTCTGTTTTTGCCCTCCTGATTTCCCTCTTGGCTATATTCCTGCTGTTATAATCCTCTCGGAATTCGCTCAATCCCAGCAGGCTATACCTGACCTATGCTGCCTTCTCGTTCTTGACCAGCACCTCAATCATTCTCATCATCCAGCATTCCCTACACCTACCAGCCTTGCTCTCCACACTTACAGGAACATACTGTCTGAGTTGGCAATAATCTGTCACCTTCATAGGATGGCTCATTTGCACTTGCCAGATGCAATATATGTTCATATCCAGGGTCCTGTTCTATGCAAACAAAAAGGATTTGTGCAAGACTTCAGAGAGGGTATTAAACAAAATGCGAGTATGGAGGGCTTGGACTGTCTGGGAGAGGGGGAAGCATTAGCTAACAAAGCAAAAGACTATGGCAACATTGGAGGGCGGCTATTTGGGTAACGATACTTAAAGGTACAGGATGCACAAATATTGAAAAAAAGCAGGTAATTTAATATGATAACAGCCCATGGTGAGGTAGTATATTAGCCTTGTTAGAGGATCAGCTAATTCATAGTATACAGAGAGTCGGAATAACGGGTGGCATTTTCAGGATGGCACATTTAACAAGTGGAGTGCCACAGGCATCAGTGCTGGACTGTAATCATTTCCAAATATATTCGTAATCATGGAGAGGGAAGTGAATGTATTGCCAAATTTGTAGATGACACAAAGTTAGGCAGGAACGCAAGCAGTTGAGACGTCATGTTGAGGTTGTATGGGATGTTGATGAAGCCTCTGCTGGAGTACGGTGTGCAGTTCTGATCACCCTGCTATAGGGAGGATATTATTAAATTGGAGGGGGTTCAGAAAACACTTAACAGGATCTTGTTGGGAATGGAAGGTTTGAGTTCTAAAAATAGGCTGGACCTTTTTTCACTGGAGCATGAGGGGTTGAAGGGTGACTTTTATAAAATCATGAGAGGCATCGACAAGGTGAATAGTCAGAGTCTTTTCCTTAGGATGGGGGAATTCAAAAGTTGGGGTATATTTTAGGGTGAAAGGGGAAAGTTTTATAAAAGGACATGAGAGCCAACTTTTTTTTATACAGTCTAGTTTGTGTGTGGAATGAACTGCCAGAGGAAGTGGTGGCTGCAGGTACAATTAGAAAGTTTAAAAGATGTTTAGTAAGTAGACCATAAGGCATAGGAGTGGAAATTAGATCACTCAGCCCATCAAGTCTGCTGTGCCACTCAATCTTGGCTGAGAAGTTTCTCAAGCCCAATCTCCTGCTTTCTCCCCATAACTCTTGATAGTCAGGAACCTATCCATATCTGTCTTAAACATTGAATGACCTGGCTTCCACAGCCTTCTGTGGCAATGAATTCCATAAAGTTACCACTCTCTGGCTGAAGAAGTTTCTCCTTATCTCTGTTTTAAAGTGCCTTCCCTTTATTCTCAGTCTTTGCCCTCAATCCCGGTCTCTCCTACCGATGGAAATATCTTCCCAATGTCCACTCTGTCCAGGAGTAAACTTGCTCCAGGGCCAGTACACCCTTCTTGAGGTAGGAGGCCCAAAATTGCTCTCAGCAGTCTAAATGTGATCAGACCAGAGCTTTCCAAAGCCTCAGAAGCACATCCCTGCTTTTATATTCTAGCCCTTTTGAAATAAATGCCAACATTGTATTTGCCCTTCTAACTACTTACTCAGCCTGCAAGTTTACCTGAGGAGAATCCTGGACTAGAACTCCCAAGTCCCTTTGCACTCTGCACCCTGATTTCTAGATTTTAATCCCCATTTAGAAAACAGTCCATGCCTCCTCTTCCTACCAAAGTGCATGACCTCTCACTTTCCCACATTGTATTCCATCCAGCATTTCTTTGCCCGCTCTCTTATCCTCTGTAAATCCTTCTACAGTCTCTCTGCTTCCTCAATACTACCTGTCCCTCTACCAATCTTTCTATCATCTGGAAGCTTAGCCAGAATCCCCTGAGTTCCATTACCAATTTTCTAGTCGTCTGGGACTCTCCCCGATGCCACTGATTCTTAAAGATCACCACTGATGTCTCCATTATCTCTTCAGCCAACTTGTTCAGAACTCTACGGTGTAGTCCATCTCGTCCAAATGATTTATCCATCTTCAGAGCTTTGAGTTTTTCGAGAACCTTCTCTGGGAAATGGCCACTAAGCTTATCTCTGCTCCTCTGACACTTTTGAATGTTGGGATGTTAGTTGTGTCTTCCATGTGAAGACTGACCCAAAGTACTTATTTAGTTCCTCAGCCATTTCTTCGTTCCTCATTACTGCTACTCCATTGTCATTTTCCAACACTCCGACATTCACTGTTGACTGTCTTTTGCCCTTTCTAAATCTAAAGAAATTCTTGCAATCTTCTCTTATATTACTGGTTAGCTTACCCTCATATTTAGTCTTCTCCCTCCTTTTGTTTTCATCGTCGTCTGGTCTTTGTAGGCTTCCCAATCCTTTGGCATCCCAGTACCCTTCAACACATTATATGCTTTCTCTTTTGCTTTTATGCTTTTGCTTCACTTGTCAGCCATGGTTGCCATGTACTCGTTTTTAGTATGCCTCTTTTTCCTGGGGATGATTTTTTGCTGTGTCTCCCGAATTACTCCCAGAAACTCCTGCTGTTGCTGTTCCACTGTTTTTCCTGCTAGGCTTCTCCCCTGGTCAATTCTGGTCAGCACCTTTCTCATGCATCTATAGTTGCTTTATTCAACTGTAAAACTGTTAGATCTGACTTCATTTTCTCTTGCTCAGATTACAGAGTAAATTCTATCATCTCATGGTCACTGCCTCCTAAAGGTTCCATCACCCTAAGCTCCCTTATCAAGTCTGCCTCATTGAACATCACTAAATCTAGAATTGCCTGTTCCCTAGTGGAGTCCATCACTAGTTGCTTCAAAAAGCCATCTTGCATACATTCCACAAATTCCTTTTCTTTGGATCCACTACCAACCAGATTTTCCCAGTCCACCTGTGTACTGAAATCCGCTATGATCACTGTAATCTTGCCTTTCTTACATGCCTTCTTTATCTGTTGGCGTATCTTGTGCCCCAAATCCTGACTACTGTTCAGAGGCCTGTACATATCTCCTATTATGGTTTTTTTTCACCTTTGCGGTTTCTCACCCACACCGATTCAGTATCATCTTACCCTACTTTGTTTCTTGCTATTGATTTAATTTAGCTCCTTACTGATAAGGCAGCACCATCTCCTCTGCCCAAGCACATGTGTCGGAAAGGTTTAAAGTGATATGGGCCAACATAGGCAAGTAGGATGAGTTTAGTTTGGGAGTATGGTCAGTGCAGACTAATTGGACTGAAGGCTCTGTTCCATGTTCTATGGTGAGGGTTATAAGGCATGTTAAGTGTTGGTGGGGTGGGTGGGGGAAGTTGGCACATAGAATATATGTGATATATTCTGAAGCAAGTTATTTACCTGATATGATATTTTCTCACAAATGAGGTGTTTTTTTTTGGTTCAAGCAGCCTTGTCTACAAATGTCATGAAGAAAATAATTAATAGAATCCTGCAGCAATGACTTGTGCATCACACAGAATGGGGTATGGTGTCATTTGAAGGATTCCAGTGATTTTTGACGGTTTAACACATACGGCACTAGTATAGTTTTCATTTCTGTGAGCAGTGCATGAACCTGTTCAACTTCTGTTTAACCTGACTGGTTTTGTACTGCTACAGCAGATCTGAGTCTGTCAAGTTTGCCGGTATTGTACTGCGTGCTGCCTGAAAACCCAAGTCCTAAACCATCTGTTCCGGTTGGAGTTGGTTATCTAGTCAACTAAAGTTGTTTTTTTAGTGACTGACAGTTAAATTACTTTTTTTAAAGTTTTGTTTTTATTACTTTTTCTGTCAATTTTGCTGGCTAATTTATGCATTTGCTTTTAAAAGCCCATGGATGTCAGTCCCTGGAACATGAGAATTTATTGTGACTGCAAATTTAAGAGCATGAATGTTTCATCTGGTAGGATAAAACCACTGCAACTGCCCAGTTGGATCGTCATATTTGTTTCTGGTCTTAAACGTTCCTAAATTCTGAAAAAAAAACAAATAACAATATCTAGAGTGTATCATTCCTCTTCAGGGGACTTGTTGACGTGCCTCATCAATTAATTGTCCAAATAAAATGCAGTATGGTTTATACTGTTTTAGTTGGCAGTCTGTATTTGCCATCCATCCATAAATATTACTTGTTCACTTGTTAATTTGTGGTTCCTTTTTGTTTGGAAGACAGTGGGTGACACAAAGCATTAACTGGCAACATTCCTCTTGAATTCTGTGTTGTTTTAAAAACAAAGCTGCATCTTCCAACATTGAGTGACTCAAGGCCACAATGTTGCTGAGAGTTGATTGGCAAATAGCTGGAATATATTATTCAAGAAGACAGTTTCTATCACCAAATTCAAATATAAGTCCTGGAAATCTATAACAAATAAAGTACACATCAGCCAGGTAACATGTCAAGCAGAAATGAGGGATAGTTCAATCTCACCTGATGATTCTGCCTCTAAAATTCAGATTCAGACTAGCCCTGTGTTTCAAATTTCTTTCCCTCTGTTTGTTTTGGCTTCCATCAACAGTACATTTACCTGTAGTAATTAAATACTTGCTGCCCAACATTTGTCAGCCAGTTTGAAGGGATTGTGGTTGAATGAGTTGTTGTCTAGCCTACAGTGTATGTTGATGGAGTGATTTAGCTGCTTATTAATACGTCAGTCACTAACACTGGCTTTTGGTGGTATGTTTAATTTTCAAAATCTGGGTACTGGAAACCTGCAAAATGAATTCATGGCAGAGATCGACATATTCTTGATTTCATAAGGAATCGAGGTCTACGGGGAGAGTGCAGGGAAGTGGAGTTGAAATGCCCATCAGCCATGATTTAAATGGCGGAGTGGACTTGATGGGCCGAATGGCCTCACTTCCACTCCGATGTCTTATGGTCTGATGGAATGCTGGAAATACTCAACAGGCTGGGCAGCATCCATGGAGAGAGAAATGGTTTTAACAGGTGGCATAGTTGCTCAGTGGTTAGCACTGCACCCTCCGTGCCAGGGACCTTGGATGACTGTCTGTGTGGATTTTACACATTCTCCCAATATCTGTGTGTGCATCCTCCAGGTGCTCCGATTTCCTACCACAGTCCAAAGATATGCAGGTTTGTTGGATTGGCCATGTTAAATTGCCCATTTCATCCAGGGATGTGTAGTTTAGGTGAGCTAGCCATGGGGAATGCAGGGCACCTGGGATTGAATAGGGAGTCGGATGTTCTCTGGCGGGTTGCTAACTTGATAGGCTAAATAGCCTGTTTTCACTCCATATGGATTCTTTTGATTCTATGATTTCAGGTCGGTGAGCTTTCCTCCAGAACTGGGAAAATTGATGAAATTTCATCTCCAACTGTACGCAATTCCAATCAAAGGTCATAGACACTAAACATTGTGTTGCATTTGTTTGTTATCTTCAGATTAAATGCTTTCTAAGGTGATTATTGGTTTTGTGAGGGAATCTTATCCCACAAATCCTTTTGCATAGATGTCAAATAGGCAAGTCATTATTAAGTTACATACTTTTTCTTTTGACCCCAACTTTTTTCATCTCAGCTGTTTGAAATGTACACAGTATTTAGGGGTTCTGGATATAGCAGTGATTTAGCACCTCCTTTTATGCTGATACCAAGAAATCCAGTCCACTTGCAGCTATTTCCAGAAAGGTCTTTACACCTCTGTAGACTGTAAGACTCGTGTGATTTACAGATTGACCATAAGGAAAGTCCGACTCAGTGGCAGTTCTTCACCCATCCACAGAATCATTATACTCTTGGTTATTTCCACTTGCAGTGTTTGTTATGTAAGCTTTTGAGTGCTGAATTTGTGTTCTTTGCAAATACTTTCCAGGCTGCGTTTTGATAGCTCACCAAATGAAATAGAATACTGTCAGGGAGGTTTATTGAAGAACAAATGCATTTTTGAAAACTGTTCAGGTATCTATCTCTTGCATCTTGTTATTTTGTCTTCCAAAGGAGATACTTTTAGTGCACTAATATTGAAGAACAATAAATAAAGGCCGCCTTTGCTTTTTATCCCACCAGTCTGAGATGGCTTTCAACTCAGGTCACAGATGAAAGACTAGCTGTGGTTTTGTCCTAATGTATATTTAAAATGAACAAATCAAGGAGTAAAGCCACCCACCCTTCAGGTGTCTTAATTCTTTTGAAGTTTTTTTGGTTTGCATGTATTTTCACTCCTTTCTATTATTCCTTTCTTCAAGTGACTGCATTTTCTATTTTTAAAAACTCTCTTCGAAACATGATAACTGTATAAGTTGTATATCATTTATAAAGATGGTATGCTGTTCATTTTTTTAACATAGTAAAAGTAGCAAGTGGAGAGAGAAAAGGGATAGTTCAGTTAAAGGTGAAAGTTCTTTGGAGGTGGGGTGGGGTTGAGTGAGGAGATAGTGGAAAATTCTTGGCTTTGAATTGTGCTTAAATTCTTGAAACAAGAAGAGCTATAGGCATTGCTGTAGTAGGTCTGATGCAGGATTAAATTTAAGTTCAGAGTAGTGACCTGATTCTTTTCCTTGTCTTACTCTTCCACTGGTCTCAACAAAGATCCATTTTGAAAAGGTAGGTGATGTTGCCAGATATGTCAGAATGTATATAACTCTGCACCAGAAATCAGTCAGCCATGTTCTGTTAGTAACAAGTAAAGAACAAACTTTATGACAAACCAAAACTCAACTGAACAAAGATGATCGCGCAAAGATTTAAACTCTGCAAATATATACAGCTACCCATCTTGAAAACTAACGTACACGATCTCCACGTCTGTTGGGGAAGAAGAATATAAAATGTCCGCAGGGTGTTATCTTCAAAGTAATTTGGCCACGCAACAGTAATTCAGGAAAATTAATTATTCTTTGTCTAAATGTTGATCTGTTGCTGAAGCTACTGTGCACACAAACTGTTAGCACTGAGCTGTCTTCCATGTTGTTACTGACTGAATTTGCTTTTCTGAAGACAGTGGGTGCAGATTTCAAATTTTCTTCAGGAACCCTGTCTTAGCAATGATGAGGTTTTGCTGTGGACTTTCAGTTCACACACCTTTTGAGAGGTGTTTCTCAGCATGCAAGAGGGCAGGGGCAATTGTTTCAAGTAAGTTATCTTGGACTCCGTCACTGTGTTCAAATCAAATAACTTGACTGCACCCACAAATTAGGCCGTGTAACCTATGTTTGAAATTATTGTCAGCTTGGTGACTCTAGTCAAGCAGCTTGTGCTGTTTCCAAATGCAGCACTTGTTTTTCTCTTGCTATTGTCCTTGCTTTGCAGAGAGTTCTTTCCAAAAAGTCCAAGATGGATATATGTTCAGTCAGTTACACAGTAAGTAATAGCTTAGGTCACATTTTCATAACGCTTTCTAAAGTTGTGTCGTATAGTGGCTTTAATGCTCCTATTTGAGTTTTGCTGGTTTCTACCAATATATTTGCCAATACTGGAGAAAAACTCTGCCAACCTATTGCTTTAGTTCAATTTTATTGATTGGATAATGAGAAATGAGCAATGACATTTTCCTGCAGTAAGAAATATTGTTCAGAGATTGGGCAAATATTCTGTATCTGACTGCTTTTTGGTTAATCCTCATCTAAAGTTGTGTTTAACTTAACGTCATAATTTTTAGGAACACAATTCAGTGAAACATTACACTTAGAGCTCAAACTGCAGTTTTAGCCTTGTAGGGCCATCCTTTCACAAAAAAACTTCAAATATTAAGACATCATACATACTGATGGTAAAATGTTTCACATTGCTAAATTTCTACCTGGGTGCTTCCTTTTATTTTTTTAAACTAATTTTATTTAAATCAAAAATAGAACTTACAATACTTCCTGCTCACTGGTGATGATACTTTGAGTGGAATATTAAAGTATTGCTGTACTTGATCAAGTAATACTTCCTATTGTTGCAAGCCCAAATGTTCCAGTCCGCAACAGTGCAGTAGAAGTTGACATAAAAATCAAACGAGACCTCTCAAAATCTCTGCAGAAATGGGGATTGACTTACTGTCTTGACTATGAGAGTGAACTGTGAATGTGGGCAGTTACTCATCTGTATTTGCCATCATGCAGGGTCATGGTATGTCTTAAACTTCTTCGCACCTTTGCAGCACAAGTCAGTTTTAGGGTACCAGTAAGAAATAGTGAGAGGAGTAGAAATTGGAGGCATAACTAATAATGCGTATAAGGCAAAATAGGGGATTGACTGGTAAAATGGGATTGTCTTCTCTGTTGAGTCAACTTATTTGTTCTGATCTACAATAACTTCCCCATTACAATCATTTATTATTGTAAAAAGTAAAAATACTCCAACAATGCAATGGATTCAACAACATCTAAAAGAGAAACCAAATTAAACCCTTTCATTACATTTCATCTCAAATGTTAAATGTCTTCTCTTTCAGATGTTGGCTGATCCATTCTGCATTTTCTGTTTCAGATTTCCAACAATTGTGATTTTTCTTTAATTTCAATAGAGGATAAACCTGAGTTAAACAAAGACGCAAGGTAAATACTAATTTTTAAACTTTTTTGAACTTCATATTTGATAACTCTAAACACATCATCTAATAAAGGATTATTTTGAAGTTCAAAGTTCATTCTTTTTCTTCTCCTGTCATGAATAGTATTCCACTGAAGCACAATTTTGGAAATAAATCTTTTTTCATTACCATTGGTTCTTTTACTTTGTTGTCATGGGTATGTTATCTCTTACACAGCTGAGTGCTTTTTTGTTCTTGAGAGAAATCTTTGAGTTAGTTCAAGTTGGCTTTCCGCATTCAAGACCTGGAGAGTTATAAACCTTTTTACCCTTTTTGTATGGTCTTTACAGGAACAGGTGGTCATCTCTTTCCTTGTCTTGTTCTTAAGTAGACATAGTACTAAAATGTGCAGCACATCTGTTTGAAACAAGGGTAATTTGGAATGTTGAGAGAAATGGCAACTTAGAATACTTCCGTCACTTCTGAGACATGTTTCTTCATTCAGTCCTCAAGCTCTTCAAAAATTCATCACTTTCTGTTATCATGGTGCTCATGTGAGACTAATCATGAAATTATCAACTAATAGCAATCAATCTGTATCAATTTGCAACAGATCCAGAGAGGAGCTGAGGAAGTGTTGGTAATGAGCAGTTGTGGGAACCATGGGCCCAAAGACATTTGTTCCTACTGATGTCCGTCATATTTGTCACATTACTCATTTCTCACATCATCATTAATATTTTCTGAGAAAAAGCTTTTTACATCTTACTTGAATTAAACAATACTTTCTACTTAGACTGTCTCTGTAGGGAGCACTGCAAATTGATAATTTGATCACACTCAAGTAAGTGTCCTGTTAATGCTTCCTGCACACATGCACGTATGCAAAGTTAGCATTTTTATAACAAACCAATATGAGACACTTTTCCTGTTGCCAGAAATGTTTGCTGAGACTTTTGTTGAAACTTCTGAACCCTGCATTAACTCCAGTGAAGTTGTAGTTCATCTCTCTTTTAAAATATATACTACTGCTCCCCTTTCTTCTGAAGAACTGCTATATTTCCAACCTCCATTCATTCTCAAACACTCATGTGTTCTTGCTCTGCAATAACATTTGAAACAATTGTTGGCAATACAGTTCCTCAAGTCTGCCTTGCCAGTCAGTAGGATCATGGCTGATCTCATAATAACCTCAATTCCACTCTCCTATGTTCTTCGCATTCTCCCACCTCCAAAAAAAGTTTTACCTTTTGCTCCCTTGTAATTAAACATGGAGTATATTTAATGACCCAGCCTTTTGTGTTCTCTGGTTTTGTCAATTTTGCCTACAGTTCCCTGTTTGAAACCCTTCAACCAAAATTTCTTGTTCCCACAGATTAATAACTGCCCTTAAAAAATCTTGTCTGCAACCGTCAGCAGATTTGAGCACACCATTCTCTTCCATCTATTCGTCGTTAGACTGCCTTTCCCTGATTGCTGTCTTATCTATCCAACTGTAGCCAGTTGTACCCACTTCTCTTCCCATTTCCATTCCATTAATTTTGCTGTCACCCAATAATCTATCCTTGACTGTCTTTCTGTTCCATATATACGTGCTGCCTTGTCACCATTATGTGCAAATGTGATGTTAGTTTCCACATACACCCTGATTATACTTGATAGTAACTGAAATAACTGCAGATGTTGGAAATTGGAAACAAAAACAGAAATTGCTGGAAAAGCTCAGGAGGACTGGCAGTATCTTTGGAGAGGGATCTGAGTTAACATTTTGGGTCCAGTGACCCTTCCTCAGGAAATTTTTTTTTAATGCAGGAGATAGGGTGCGTGTAGGAGGAAAGGAGTAAACAACAGATAGAAGTGGAGCCCAAGGAGACAGAAGAACAGTTCAACAGACAAAGGAGTGGATAATGATCAGCCTGGGCGAATGAATAGTTACTAACAGGGACAATTAGTCCCTGATATGCTTTAACGCAGAAACACTGATGTTACAGAGCATGGTGACGAGATGCTTACGAACAAACTTAACAACTTGGCGAGCAAGTCACTAACCATAACTGGGGACAATTAGTGGCTAACAATGGATGGTGTGTAATAGCAGATCATGTGATAAAAAGGCCTAGTGTGTGGGTGTTAGTGTAAGGACATGGGAGAAGATGCCTCGGGCCCTAAAATTCTTAAATTCGATATTGAGTCCAGCAGGCTCTAGAGTTGCCATGCAGAAAATTATGTATTGTTCTTCCATCTTCTCCTGAGCTTCACTGGAGTACTGCAGCAAGCCTGAGTCAGATGTTGGTCAGAGAGCCAGTACTGTGTTGAAGCAGCAGGCAGTTTGGAAGCTCAAGTCTTTTTTGCAGATAGAATGTAGGTGTTCCACAAAGTGGTCCCCCAGTCTGCTTGATTATACTTGCTTCTATCTTGCCATACCTGTCTTCTCTCCTGCAGTACCTGTTTTCACAGACAAATTTTGTCTGACAATATTTAGTGAGCCAAGAAGTTGGTTCACCATTAGCAGGAAACTTTGAGTAGTGTTTTGAGTTGTTTCCAGTTGCTAAATGTCATAGCTATTCTCTCATATATCTCTGCTTGTGCGGATTTACTGCCTGTACCTGTTGTATAATGTATATGGCCTGAGACAACTATACAACTTAATGTCTGCAAGTGCTGTAGTTGAGCAGCATCACAGATGAGACATTGTTCCAAAAGACACTTATGGCCTGACTGAGAATATGATGGCTTTGACAAAGTCTTTAAATGAAGCATAAAATGTTTGATTGGCATGTTATGAAATGCAGTTGTGGTTCCCTTGTGAATATTGAGTTTCTAGCACTTCCCTTGGGGCTAGGGTTGGGGATGTAAGCGATCACTTATTGAATCATTGATTAATCCAGAGGCCTATGAATGCTGGGTTAGGTTGCTTGGTTCATAAATAATGTAATAAATTCATATGGCACTGACATTTCCCATGAAACCCATCACAACCAGTTCTTGCAGTGAAGGATAGAATCTAGTCAATAAGCCTTCTCCAACACAAGGTATGTCTAATCAACTTGTCTAATTTTTGCTTTTTTGATCATTTGTTTATCTTCGTTGTTGCAAACCATTAGGATTGAACATGTACTGCACACGTTTTCCACATTGGTAAGATAGTCAAAAGTCAATGGTATGTGTATTATTTTGCTGTGCTCAATAAAATAAATCGGAACTAAGTACTTCCATAAAGGATAGACTGCTGGATAAAATGAACTTGCATTATTCAAAATTAATCTTTCATGTTTCAGAAAACATACCGTTGAATGGCAATCTTGAAACAAACATTCTGCATGTTATTAAAAAGTGGATAAAGGCATTTAAGTGGTTTCAGCACCATTTATTTAAGTAGTCTCACTCTATGGACACAGTTCACATTTTACTCATTAAATATTTTAATATTCTCAAAACTTTTAATCGGTTGATTGCAGATGCTTTTCTTGGTTTCTTAGGCAGCTCTGTTCCATTTAGTCTTATGCTGGAGAGCAATTGTACAAATCAATTCCCTTGGGTGTATTAAACACTAATAAAAATTTGTATTGAGAGGCATTTTAAAAAATTTAATGTTTGAAAACAGTGTTCTTATTGTACTTTTTTTTGGTTTGTGGCATGCTGTCTATGAAGTTTACAAACCTTAGTATTTAAACATCAGAGGACTGTGTAATGCTTGAACTATTGCCCAACTACATCATTCTTTTCAGACTTACTGCCTCTAAGATATAGGGACTTTTGTTGAGGCCAATAATGCTAATGTTACACTTCATTGCAGAGTTGATTGATGATATTTTCAGTATTGCGGGTATTAGACTGGGAGGCTATTCCAGTAACATGACAGCCAATATTGTTTTGTGTCCTTCATAAAACAAAAAGCTTCTCACTCTTTATATGTATTTGTGGATTACTTGCGCCTTCCGGTTAATAAGTGAAACATGTTATGGACAGGTACTGACATTCTGGAAACAAAAAGAGAAGTACTCTGTACGCATGCATCTGTGGGTAAAATTTATTTTGTCAATGCAGTACTATACAGCTTGTATCAGAAAATCTATATGTCATGATGTAAATAGAAAATCTCCCTTGTTTCTTAAATGTATTTGAGCCTGTAATGTGTAGACCATTCCCCAGCATGGTTCATTAAATTTAGTTATACACCTGGATGTCTTTGATACTACAATGCAATTGCAGCTTGTGACATCTGAGAATGCATAATCATAGAGATTCATAGCACGGAAACAGACCCTTCAGCCCATGCTGACCAGATCTCTTAAGTAAATAGAGCCCCATTTGCTAGCATTTGGCCGATGACCCCCTGAACCCTTCCTATTCATATGCCCATTCAGATACTTTGAAATGTTGTATTTGTTCCAGCCTCCTCCATTTCCTCTGGCAGCTCATTCCATACCAGCACCACCTACTGTGTGATAAAGTTGCCTCTTAGATCCTTTTTAAATCATTCCTGTCTTACCTTAAACCTATGCCCCCCCTGTAGTTTTGGACTCGCCCATCCTGGGGAAAACAGCTGGCATATTTACTCTATCCATGCCCCTCATGATTTTATAAGCTTCTGTGAAGTCACCCCTCAGCCTCTGATGCTCCCGTGAAAATAGCCCCAGTCTATTCAGCTTCTCCCTATAGCTCAAACCCTCCAATCCTGGCAATACCTTTTTAAATCTTTTCTGAACCCTTTCTAGTTTCACGACATCTTTCTTATAGGAGAGCAACCAGAATTGCATGCAATACTCCAAAAGTGACCTAACCAATGTCCTGTATAGTTGCAACGTGACCTCCCAACTCCTTTGCACAATGCACTGACCAATAAAGGCAAGCATACCAAACGCCGCCTTCACTATCATAACAATGTATAACTCCACTTTCAAGGAACTATGAACCTGTACTTCAAGATCTCCTTGTTGAACAAAATTCCCCAGAATGTTACCATGAAGTGTGTAACCCCTGCCCTGATTTGCCTTTCCAAAATGCAGTACCTCATGTTTATCTAAATGAAACTCCATCTGCCACTCATTGGCCCAGCTGATCAAAGTCCCATTTTACTCCGAGGTAACCACCTTCGCTGTTCACTACACCTCCAATTTTTATGTCATCTGCAAACTTACTAACCGTACCTCCTATGTTCACATTCAAATCACTTATATAAATGACAAAAAGTAGCGTACCCAGCACTGATTCTTGTGGCACACTGCTCGTCACAGGCCTCCAATCTGAAAAGCAGGCCTCCAGTCTAAAAAGCAACTCTCCACCACCTCCCTCAGTCTTCTACCTTTGAGCCACTTCTGTATTCACTTAGTTATTTCTTCCTCTACTATGTGATCTAACGTTGCTAACTGGTCTACTATGAAGAACCTTGTTTAATACCTTACTGAAGTCCACATAGTTCATGTCCACCACTCTGCGCTCATCAATCCTCTTTGTTACTTCTGCCAAAAAGTGCAATCAAGTTAGTAACACATCCCTTCCCACGCACAAAGCCATGTTGACAATTCCTAATTAATCTCTGCCTTTCCAAATACATGTAAGTCTTGTCCCTCACGATTTCCACTAACAACTTGCCCATTACCGATGGTCTGTAGTTCTCTGGCTTTTCCTTACATCCTTTCTTAAATAGTAGTGCCATGTTAGCCAACCTCCAGACTTCTGGCACCTCATCAGTGGCTATTGATGATACACATATTCAGCAAAAATCCCCGCAATCAGTTCTGTAGCTTCTCAGAGTTCTCGGGTACACCTGATTAGGTCCTAGGGAGTATTCTGCCTCTGTGCAGATGAAGACATCCAACACGACCATCTCGGAAATATGGACATTTTCCAAGATGTATCCTTCTTCACAGTAAACACTGATGCAAAATACTCATTTAGTATCTCCCCCACCCCGCCCAACCTTCTCCTGTGGTTACACATATAGGCAGCTTTGCTGATCTTTAAGGGGCCTATTCTCTGCCCAGTTTCCTTTTGTCCTTAATGCATTTGTAGAATCCCTTTGGACTCTCCTTTACCCTATTTGCCAAAGCTATCTCATGTCTCCTTTTTGCCCTCCTGATTTTCCTCTGAAGTATACTTCTACTGCCTTTATACTTTGCTAGGAAATCACTTGATTCCTGTTTACTGTACCTGACATATGCTTCCCTCTTGTTCATGACCAAAACCTCAATTTCTCTGGTCATCCAGCATTCTGTACACCTACCAGCCTTGCTCTTCACCCTAACAGGAGCATAGTGTCTCTGGCCTCTCATCCCTTTTTGGAGGCTTCCCATATTCCAGTTGTCTCTTTACCTACCAACGTCCACCCCCAATCACATCCTGATAGGAGGGGATTCTCCATGGCAATTTATTTGGAAATTAAAAATAAAATTGCTGTCTGTAATTGCTATTTGCCTACCCATGGCTTTCCTTTCTTTCTGTGCTTTGGGATGGAGTAACAAGTCATTGGAAACTAAGTAAGTAAATGACTGAGGTACTGGTATGTATGTGTATGCATCTGTGTGTCAGAGAGGAATTTGAGGGCGTAGTTAATGACTGGGAATGTGAAAGTGTGCAAGGGACTGGAATACCAGCAAATGTTGAGACAGGGCAGCACGTGAGAGCATGAGACGGGGGAATTTGAGGGAGAGGAGTAGGGAAGAAAGAGGAATTAAAAATATGGTGGAAGTTAATTGCAGTTTCAATTAATTGAGGCCAGCTGTTTTATTTTCTTTGTATTTTGTGTAAGTGCACACCAGACGACAACTCATTGGACTGAATTCAGGAAATAATTAGTGGACGTCTGATCACCTACATAGTACCACATTTGATCATAAAAGTGGAGCTAGCAGGGGAAAATAGTGGAAACTGATATTTTCCATTTACATGTCTTATTTAATTTAGGTTCTGATTGATCATGGAGGTGTTATGGAATTTAGTTTGAATGTGGGTTTTCAAGCCATATATTTTCTACTCTTTTTGTATTCAGGGTAGTTTTTGTTATGAATGGGAGGGGGAGATAATTGGATTCTTTTAAGTTTCTCCTATCCGTATTTAGACATATATTTAATTTTTTCGTTTGTTTATCACTTTAGAAATTGGGTTCAGTTTCATTCGTCCAAACCCCATGTTTACCAAGTCTAATTTTTAAAAGACCTGCAACAAACTGTTCTTGGGATTAAATCAAAAGTAGAGTTTTTATGCATTCAAACCAGAGGAACGATTGTCAAAACACATGTATGCACATACGTGGAAGGAAGAAGAAAAGGCAAGAATTCACAATTAAGATAATAAAATGTGAGGGTGGATGAACACAGCAGGCCCAGCAGCATCTCAGGAGCACAAAAGCTGACGTTTCGGGCCTAGACCCTTCTTCAGAGAGGGGGATGGGTTGAGGGTTCTGGAATAAATAGGGAGAGAGGGGGAGGTCGACCGAAGATGGAGAGAAAAGAAGATAGGTGGAGAGGAGAATATTGGTGAGGAGGTAGGGAGGGGATAGGTCAGTCCAGGGAAGATGGACAGGTCAAGGAGGTGGGATGAGGTTAGTAGGTAGGAGATGGAGGTGCGGCTTGGGGTGGGCGGAAGGGATGGGTGAGAGGAAGAACAGGTCAGGGAAGCAGAGACAGGCTGGACTGGTTTTGGGATGCAGTGGGTGGAGGGGAAGAGCTGGGCTGGTTGTGTGTTGCAGTGCGGGGAGGGGACAAACTGGGCTGGTTTTGGGATGCGGTGGGGGAAGGGGAGATTTTGAAGCTGGTGAAGTCCACATTGATACCATTGGGCTGCAGGGTTCCCAAACGGAATATGAGTTGCTGTTCCTGCAACCTTCGGGTGGCATCATTGTGGCACTGCAGGAGGCCCATGATGGACATGTCATCTAAAGAATGGGAGGGGGAGTGGAAATGGTTTGCGACTGGGAGGTGCAGTTGTTTATTGCGAACCGAGCGGAGGTGTTCTGCAAAGCGGTCCCCAAGCCTCCGCTTGGTTTCCCCAATGTAGAGGAAGCCACACCGGGTACAATGGATACAGTATACCACATTGGCAGATGTGCAGGTCAACCTCTGCTTAATATGGAAAGTCATCTTGGGGCCTGGGATAGGGGTGAGGGAAGAGGTGTGGGGGCAAATGTAGCATTAGCACAAGTGTAGCACTCCCCCTCCCGTTCTTTAGATGACATGCCCATCATGGGACTCCTGCAGTGCCACAATGATGCCACCCGAAGGTTGCAGGAACAGCAACTCATGTTCCGCTTGGGAACCCTGCGGCCCAATGGTCATTCAGGTTTTCTTTTGTGCGATTTTTGGATTCCAGTTCTTTTCAGTTTTGTCTTTTGATATCTTTGCGTTTCCTTGGTTGTTTGCTGTCATTTTGTTATCTTCATTGTTTCTCGGGCTGTCTGCAGATTTAATTCCATTAGTGGAAGAATGGAATGGGCTAAAACCTTTGTCCAGTTTGAATTCCAGTAGGACCAAAAGTTGGTGTAGAGAATAGAGCATTTATTTCAAAAAACAAAGAAATAAAATCCGGGACATCTTTAAGGTAATTTTAGTAGTAGTAATAGACACCAAGTCCTGCAAGGATTGTAATTGAGAATAGGCAAGCTTGACTGAAGCGCTTTACCTGCAGTTTTGTCTTTCATTCAACCTATCTTTCATCAATTACAATTCCTACAGGATTTAGAGTGGAGTCTGTTGCTCGATCACTGTGCTGTGACACTCACTGAAAGATATGCCGGTGTGGGGATTGGTTGGGGACCCTTGCTTATATTTGTGCTTGTGCATTATTGCTGAATTAGCATGTTTTCTTTTTTTAAAAACACCTTATTAATGTTGCTTCAGTTTTAACCCTTCTGAAAGAATATGGGGACATAAACTATGGATGGAGTCAACTTGAAGCTGCAAGGTATTCAGAAAAGCCATTTTGACTTTTGATAATCCTGTGCATGATCTTAGGTTAAATATATGAAGCAGGCATGAAGAAAATACGATGGTAAAATGAAAATCAAGTTTGTGAAATGTAAAGATTTTCAGAAGGTGGAATTAAACTGTACAGTGATATTTTAAAATCCATTTGGTTCATTCTGATTCATTCCAAAGGAGTGCCATTGATGTGTTGGCATTTAAAGGCTAATTAAAATGGTGGTTTACAAAATTCATTTGATAAAAGACAAGACCCTGAAGCTATCCGTTGCTACTGATAATTAGGCCATTGATGTACTTTGCTTGCCATCTGTACCTTTTGTTAACATGTTGCAATTCCTGTCCTAAACAATAAGCGAAAAGCTGCTACGACTATATGCCAATATATAGGTGAAACAACTCCACAGAGGCTGGTATCCTGTCACCACGTCACCCTTTATTTACACATGGCAAGTCATTGACACTGATCCCACTTCCTCAGAGCCAGCTCTCAGAGTGAACAGAATCTCTGACACACCTATTTATATTCGTCAGACATTGCTGATTGGGGCTGTTAATCTGGCCCAATTAGGGAACTCATTCAATGGCATCTACTTGGCTGACCTCATTACAGTCACTTCAGTAGGAACCTTGTGCTCTAAACTAAAGTTTACCTTGTATAATGACCAACAGTCTCCCTGTAGTGGTAATATTTTACTCTGTCCCTTAAGTGCATATTTCATTTTCCAGGAACTATGCTTGACTCTGATTTGCCTTTCCAGTAGAATTAATCTAATGCCTGAACTGACAGACTTCTACAATAGGGGTCATATTAAAGACTCCCAGTCTTGTGTAAATCCTCATGAACTTGTTCTCTTCAACCTGAACGTGAGATTCCACTCATATCCTGTTTAATGAATGGCTGGCAGAGATTTTGTAGTGGCGTTCCCCAGGTGTGGTGTTGGGGAATGTGAGGGGAGGGGAGAGATGGGGTGCGGGTGGCCTCTGCTTTTTCTTGCCTATTGGACACTGTTTCAAAATTTGCTGTAATTGCAAAGCTTGGAAACGTGATCTCTGAGAAGAGCAGTGTAGAACTTCGAAAGGATGTCAGCAAGTTGGTGTAATGGATGGACAGGTGAAGCAGACATTACCTTTGCCTTTAACTATGGTATAAAGTAGAAGAACAAGAAGGTTTAGTTGAACTTGTGTAAGACCCCAGTTCAGCCTTTGTTGGCATATTGCATGGTATTCGGGTGCCACACTTGAGGAAGGATGTGAAAGTGTTGGAGAGGATACAGAAGAGATTTTGAAGAGTGGTTCTAGTGATAAGAAATTCAGTTATAAAGAAAATTTATGGGGAAAAGCTTTTTTTAGAAGAGATGAAAGAGAAATTCTGATAGAGTATTCAAATTTGTGGGCTCATGAAAACATTAAGAACAAGACACCTCAGTTTCAAGGTCATTGGCAGAAGAAACAAAAACAGTATGATAAAGCTTTTACACACAGCAAATGAATGGTTTCCTTGAATGGTTTTTTGGAAAGTGTGGAGGTAGTTTCATTGAAGCATTCAGGAGGGTGAAAGATCGTATCCTTTCATATAACGATGTGCAGGATCATGGGAAGAAGATAAGAGAATGGCACTAAGTAAAATCCTCATTCAGAGAGCTGGTATAGACAGGACAGATTGAATGAATGGCCTTTTCCTCTTCTGTGTGAACAAAATAAGGGACTTAAGAGTTTAATCATAATAATCATTTGATTTTGCTAATGCCTAAGTATTTTGTTGTTTTAGAGTTACTAAAGAAGTGGATGCTGCTTCCAAAGAAGCTAAAACATTTTTGAAAAATCAGAATGAAATTCAGGAGAAACGTTCGCCGGCTGCACCATCGGCTTTGGAAACTGGAGTCCCTACAGGTTCAGGGTAAGTGCTGATTTGTGTGAGTTGCACAAGGTTAGAAACTGGCCTTCAACTGATGCAAGTCATAAATGTGAACATATTCTGCTGGTTGTTCATTTAGCCACTTCAGTTTTTGTATATTTCACGTGGGAAACTGGAAACCTAGTAACTTATCCATATCAGTGGCCAAATTCAGGCAAGATTCATCTGAGCTTGTACAATACTACTGTATTTCCCAAAACCTTTTAGATTCTCTGCTGCCAGTCTGCTTTTGTGATGTCTCCAGCTGTCTCAAAGTGGGATGGTATGAGAGATGATCTGGAATTCAAGAATTCTAAGTTGCCTTCAGAGAGTAGAACCAATGATCAAACCAATATTTGGACAAACACTGGACACAGTTTGGTTCCAAATCACTTGGAATTCAATCACTCTTGTTTTTCTGATGTTCACAGTGGCACAGCTTAAACAGTTAAGTTTGTTCATTTTGAAACCCATGTTAGTGGAGAAAACAACTGTGATATGGATGGGTCACATAAGTTATTGGTGAAGTTAAAGTGGTATCAAACTCATTGAAGAGCTGATGTCTATTATAAATAGTGCTGTTAAGCATCTGAAGAAAGTTTGATTGATAGATGTTTTCTGACAGAAATGTGGTGCTAAATCAGTGCTCAATTTAGTCTAAATGGTGTGTAAGAAAATTAATTTATAATCTAAGTAATTAACAAATCCTCTGTTGGATTATGAATTACTAATTAGTTTATAGCTCTATAGGTAATTGATCTTGCTTCTGTTATAGGAAAGAATTAAAAAGGCCTATCATTATTCCCATGTCAATAAAGTTACACAAATCTGAATATTTGTTGTGCAAAAATTAGTAAAAATGTATGCAATGTTCTTCTTACTTAACCATTATCACCAAACAGTATTCTTAATATTTTTGTTTTTCTTCTTTTGTCTAGAAATCCTTATTTTGAAATCTTCACGTGAAATACCTTAGATTATATTTGAATTCGTGAGCTTCAATGAAATGGGGGAGTGACAAAATATTTTTAAAACCTGCTCTGTCGTACTTTAAGGCAAACATTTTTAAGATTTGTTGGTCAATTCCATCTATATTAAAAAGAGGCCAAGAAAATGAAATGGTGTGCTCAGGGTTTTTCCCTACATGTTCTGGCTTTCTGTTAATTTTTGGGTCCATTCCATTCAAACATGTACATTTCACTGCAGCATGCAAGCAAAAATAGTAGGAAACTCTGCCAATTCTCAGGGGCGTTTGTTTTTCAGTCACTAATTTCCAAAGATGCAGTTGGTCAATATGAATCCAGCAAGACTCTGGGTTATTGATGGCTTGATGCCTGTCATCTCATTATAAAGAAAATACTGTTTCTTTCTAACTCTTTCACCTGTCAGAATAATTTTGCCAGGTGCTAAGAAGGCAACAGAGGAGTAATGGTACAGTATTTCAATCTTTAGATAATGCTAAAATCTAGATCCTACTTAATAGTCAGTGCAGCCAGTTTAGATTTTGCAGGTCCTTAGAAATATCTAATTGTATCAAGCAGCAGCTCAGAACTAACGCCAAGAATTCTCTTCCTTCACTGCTGCCAGTTAGTATTAGTTTGAACAAAGGCATTTGGATGGAAAGGAACATTTGCACAGTCATCATGCTGCTAGACTTGTAATCTAAGACTAATGATCCTGAGAAGTATAACAAGTCCACCGAAACAGGTAGAAAATTTAAATTTTTTAAGTTAAATAAATCTGAAAAGGAAACTGATTTTTTTGTTTATTCTCTCATGGAATGTATTGCATTTGATGCCAATCTCCAGTTGCCCCTAAAGATGATATTGAGCCACTTTCTTGAATTGTTGCCATCAGTGTAGTGTAGGTTCACCCACTGGACTATTATGAAGCACGTTCCAGGAACCTAACCCCATGACTGTGAAGAAACGAAGATAAAGATTCAACTCTTTGCTGTTAGCATCCTGGTTGCCATCAACCAAAAACTAAACCAGCTAAGCCACATAAATGCTATATCCACAAGAGCAGTTCACAGGCTAGGAATTCTGTGGTATGTAACTCACCTCCTGTTTTCCCATGTTTGTCACCATCTATGAGGCACAAGTAGAAAATGTAATGGAATGCTCTCCACTTGCCTGGATGGGTGCAGTTCCAACAATTGGTGTTCCCTTTAATTTTCTTTCTGGATAAGTGTGTTCTGAGGTCATTGCACTGCAGCGACCTCCAGAACTGAAAGTTAGTGTTGCAATCAGCATACTGACACTGACACATGGAACCTCAGACCCACAGAATTTAAATGGACTGTTGCCAACAACACTAAGTTTGACACCGTCTAATCTGGATTAGCCATCTATCCACCACTTTCAACATTCACTCCATTCATTATGCATATTGGCAACACCTCTACAAGATGCACTGCAGTAACCCATCCAAATCATTTTTGATAGCAAATTTCATTTCTATGAACTCTATACCTTAGAAGAAGGACAGCAATTGCACGAGACCACCACTACCTGCAAATTTCTCTTCAAGTTCTGCACCGTCCTGACTTCGAAAGATATCACTGTTCCATCATGGCCACTAAGTCAAAATCTTGGAATTCCCTCTGGAACAACACTGTAGATGACTCTATATCCCAAGGCTTGTCGAAGTTCAAGAAGGAATGTCACCATTTTCTGGGCAATTACAAAAGAACAGTAAATACTAACCTTACTATCAATCCGTCTGTCGTGTTTGCTCTCTCACTCGAATGCTTGCTTGTGTGTGCTCACATTCATACTCACACTCTCTCACTCCAGTTTTGCACACCCCTCCCCTGCCACAAACCTTCCCAAATGATGATGTGCTTTAACTTTTAAAAATTCAGAACCTTGCATGGCTTGGAGAAGAACTTGCATGTAATGGTATTCACATGCCTCTGCTGCCCTTTGTCTTCTAGATAGCGAAGATGGTGGCTTTTGAAAAATCTTGGTGAATTGCTGCAGCTTATTTTGTAGATAGTGATAGTCGATGCGAAGCATCAGTGGGAATGGCTGTTTCAGACTGTGAATGAGGTGCCAGTCGTGCAGGCTGTCTTATCTTGACTGGTGTTTGAACTAGTTGTGTTGTTGGAACTTCAAGCACCCAGGCAAGTGGAGGGTGTTCAATCAAATTCATGACTTGTTCCTTGTGTAAAGGTGGTTGTTTCTTGTAGAAAGATCGAGTCATAAAGCTTTACAGCAAGGAAACAGACCAACGGTCCAACTCATCCATGCAGACCAGATATCTTAAATAAAGTATAAATAAAATAAATAAAAAATAATCCTTTTCTGATGAAGGGTCTGGGCCCAAAACGTCAGCTTTTGTGCTTCTAAGATGCTGCTTGGCCTGCTGTGTTCATCCAGCTCCACACTTTATTATCTCAGATTCTCCAGCATCTGCAGTGCCCATTATCTCTGATCTTAAATAAATCTGTTCGCTGGTATTTGGCTGATATTCCTCGAAGCCCTTCCTAGTGATATGCCCACCCTGATGCCTTTTAAATGTTGTAATTGTACCAGCCTCCACCACCAGCTCTGGCTGCTCGTTCTAAACATGCAACGTTCTCGAGATGAAAAAGTTGCCTCTTAGGCCCCTTTTAAATCTTTCCCATCTTACATTAAGCTTATGCCCTGTAGTTTTGGACTCCCCCCATCCTGGGGAAGAGACCTTATCTATTTACCCTATCCAAGTCCCACATGATTTTATGAATCTCTAAGTTCCACCCCCCCCCCCCCTCAGCCTCCAATGCTCCAGAGAAAATAGCCCCAGCGTATTCAGCCTCTACCTATAGCTCAAAACCTTCAACCCTGGCAACATCCTTGAAAGTCTTTTCTGAACCCTTTCTAGTTTCACAACATCCCCCCCTATAGTAGGGAGACCAGAATTACAAACAGTGTTCCAAAAGTGATTTAATCAACGTCCTGTACTGTCGCAGCATGACCTCCCAACTTCTTTACTCAGTGCACTAACCAATAAAAGCAAGCATACCAAAAGCCGCCTTCACTATCCTATCTACCTGCGACCTCACTTTCAAGGAATTATGAACCTGCGGTCTAAGTCTGTTCGTTCAGCAACACTCTCTAGAGCGCTACCATTAAGTGTATAAGACCTGCCCTGATCTGCCTTTCCAAAATGGTGAAGCGGTTTCGGGAGATGAATGAATTACTTGCCACAGAAGTGATGGTTTCTGACCTGTTTTTGTGGCTTTGGTATTTAGATGACTGGCTTAGTTCACATTCTGGCAGTCCCCAGGATATTGAGTGTGGAGGATTTGATGTTGGCATTGTCATTGAATTTCAAGGGGAAATGGTTTGGACCTTTCTTTTCTGCAGTGGCCTTTGCCTGGCACTTCTGTGGTGCAAATATTAGTTGCCTAAGCCTGAATCTTGTTTAGGTCTTGTCTTTGGACACTTCGCACATTCATGACTTGTCAAATACTGAAGCAATCATCAGAAAATCTTACACTTCTGATTTTATAAATAAAGCAGCTGAAAATATTTGGTCTGAAGGCACTATGCTGAAGAACCCGGAAGTGTTGTTCTGGGACTGAGATGACTGGCGCCTAAGGGCCATCTTCCTCTGTGCAAGATTTGGCTGCAGCTAGTAGAGTGTTTCCCCATTGATTTTTTCCATTGATTGTTAGAACTCCTTGATGCCACAATTATCAAACACTACCTTGACCTCAAGGGTGGCCAGTGCCCCTTCAGTCTTGACTATCCATTTTGGCAATGTTTAATCAAGTCTGAAATGAGATGATGCTTGGAGTGGTCCTGAAAGAGCCCAGACTAAGCATCAGTGAATTCCTTATTACTACTTAAATGTTGCTTCATCGGACATCAACGGCTCCTTCATCTGAGTGAGATTAGATTGATTGGGTGTTAACTAATTGGGTTGATTTGACTTGTTTTTGTGGGCAGGGTTGGGCAATTTTCTACACTGGATAGATGCCAGTGTTGTAGCTTGCACTGGAACTGCTTGATTAAGGGTGCATGGGCATAAATCTTTAGAACCGCTGCTGTTAGTGTCCCGGAGCCTTTGCTGTACCCAGTGTCTGTCGTTATTTTCAATTTTTTGAATTGGGTAATCACAGACATCGCTGAACTCCCAGAGGAAGCCAAGGTGGATCATCCAGTCATCACATCTGGCTGAAAGCTTCACTGTTGCCTTTTGAACTAATATGATCTCTTCTGCCATTATCGAAGCTGCAGGCAATTGCAGATGCTCCTCCACTGAGTTGTTTGATTGTCCACTACCATTCACAGTTGGATTACAGAGCTTTGATCTGATCTGTTTGCAGCAGGATCACTTTTAGTTGTCTAAAAGCTAACCTGTTTAAACATTTTTGCCACGCAAGTAATATTGTGCTGTACCTCCACCAGGCGACTCTTCACTTTGAGGTATGCCTGCTGCTGCAACTGTCATGTTCTCCTGCACCTTGCATTGAGCTAGGATTAATTCCCTGCCGTGATGGTAATAGTAGATGGGGGATAAGCTGATTTCATGAGGTTACAGATTGTTGTTGAATACAATCCTGCTGCTGTCCTTGCAGCCATGATGAACGTTCAGCCCCCACCCCTCCCCTCGACGATCTAAGGCTCCTTTTAAACAATCGCATATACACCAGCTTCAGCCTCCCAAATGCTTAGTGCCCCTTCACCATGCTGCAACTGAACCCCAGACTTAGCTGTGATTTGCAATATTGACTCTGGTCTGATCCCAGGAACTTTGTTCAAGTCCCTGACTGACCATGTCCATACTGGAATTGGTTAATTTCCTTGACTGACTTTTTGGTTGTGCTGTCTGCCTGACTGTAAT
This sequence comes from Stegostoma tigrinum, assembly GCF_030684315.1. Lineage (NCBI taxonomy): Eukaryota > Metazoa > Chordata > Chondrichthyes > Orectolobiformes > Stegostomatidae > Stegostoma > Stegostoma tigrinum. The sequence goes on from NC_081369.1 coordinate 19,782,667, forward strand.
CCTCCTTGACCCAACCAATGATAGTTCTTCTTTGAGTTTCATCCATTACACCTTTCTTGAAGTGCGTGCAGTGTATTTGCTACAATTTGCTGGCATAGGCTGGAAGTCTGCTGACAAAACACAGTGCTGTACAATATATCTGCTATCCATGTGACCAATTGATTCATTAAATGTTCAGTCATCCTCACTGTTACAAGCTGCCTGCCTCCCTCCCCTATTTAACAAAAACTGCAAAGGTTGGCAGCCTATAGCTGAACTCTGAAGACTTTGTACACAGAGAAGGCAATGTGAACTGCACAGAGACTGGCAGCCTGAAACTGAGTGCTAAGTGTGTGCACTAACAATGTAGTGTGAAGCAGGCAAAGGCTGCAAACTTCCAAATGAGCTCTAAATTGAATAAGCCTTAAGGAAACAACCTAAGAGCCATAAGATGTGTGTCCATGTCTGCACAAAAGCACCCTGTGTAGCTGCATGAAATGTGTGTCTGTTCCTGCCTGCAAAGTGACCCCGAAGAAGCCTGCAAGTTGCACATGTCGCTGAAATCTAGTGTCAACTGTTTAAGACTTGAAGTGACGAAGTTAGTGCGAGGGCAGGCATGATGATGTATTCAGGCTGGTGCAGACTTGCACGGATGAAGTGTCAAGGGCTATGGTGGCCATGGAATGTGCAGGATAAGTTGTGGCTTGATAGCTGAGGACAGACATTCAGTGGGCTGCCATTTTCAGGTACCAGCTCTGATCCTTGTGAGGATTTGTACCATCTAGTTCTTCAGTGGAGGAAAGGAGAAAAGAAGTGAGATATAAATAAGGTGAGTTTGGTCTTGAGTAAGATGCAAATAGATTGGAATGAGATAGCTGCCAATCAAGATTCTGTTCTCGCCATTAAGACTTGAGGAGAAATTTTAAAACGTTCTTTCCATTCCTACCCAATTTTGTCATTTTTCTGCGTGTTGCCCTTCCCATGGCGAGGAAAGGATAATTCTCCATGTTTTTAAATGTTGCTATAGCTTTTCTTTTAAATTCCTGGACTATTTTTCTTAAAACTGATTTAAAACTTGTGAAGTGGTAAATGCTAACCTGAAACATTCTATATTGTGGCATCTATGAGCTTGAAGATATTTATATTCCAGATATATTGATGTGTGTTACAGTTTTGTAAGTGTACTATGTAGTTCTGGAATCCATTAGATAATGAAAGGCATGTTGCATTGCTTCTTATTTCATAAAACATTCGTTTTTCTAAAAACTTCTCTTGCTATTGCATTAAGCTTCTCAGTCTGTAATTGAAACTAAAATAAATATAGTGTTTGAATTGCCTGTTGATCCAAAGCTCCCATCCCAGGTGTTATTTGGTCTGGTCATTGCTTGACACTAATTATGCCTTTGCTTGGACCAAAGCACTTCTGCATCTCAGACAACTAAAGTAAAATCATTCTTTCAGTTGTAATTATGTTTTCAGGCTGTCAACACAAGCACTTTACAATAAGTGCTTTGCAATGGCTGAAGCAGGACACTGCTTATGACCTCCTTTGTAATGGTCAAAGCCCTCGCTCTCGAGAACCTAATTCCTATATATTCACTTTGAAAATTCATGAAATGAATAATATTAGAGGGAAGAATCTTTCGTGGTTTCGAGAAATTCCAATAAAATACATCTGAACCATGCTAGGTGTTGTAATGTGGAGAAATATTTTTGCACACCTGATTAAGTGGTTAGCATCATGAGAGGACTGGACAGAGTACATAGAGAGAAAATGTTTTACTTGTGAAATAACCAAGAATGAGGAATGGCAGATTTAAATTAATCAGTAATAGAAACAGTATAATAAGTGGTTTAGGTTTGTAAGACACTGCTATGTATATGGTGGGCACATTTAATCACGGCATTCAAAAAGGACTGATGTTCACTTAATGGCAGAATGGCACTAAAGTGGGATGCTCATTCTGAGAGATGGCGCAGATATGATTGACTGAATGGCTGCCTGCGCTGTAAAAATTATGTAGTTCTGTCTTTGGTTTCAGTAATGGGCTGATAACCTGTTGAAATGTATGCCTCTCTATCTTAATTTTTCCCCTGTTCCCATAACTTTGTATTTCTGCGTCCAGAAACCTGAAATGAATAGGTTTTGTGTTGAAGTTCTGTGTATCCCCATTTCACAGTTCACAGGTCATAAGACAGTCTTCCAGGCAAACAAGCTGTCTAGAACTTTTGGTTCCAACTGAATGCCCTTTTTGAACTACGTGTTTTGAAGGCAGGTGATATTGTTTTCGACCGAAAATCATTTTCAATGTGAAATACAAGAGGTTTTGATGTCTGGTTATTTATAAATCCACAAATTCTGAGCTGCTAACATTTTTTATTTGCTGCCATTGTCCCATCTGATCCTCAAATTGAGCTGTGATAGAACTTGTGCTAATTTAAAGAATACATGGTAATGTAGATCAGAATTAAAGTAGAAAACAGTAAGCAGTCCAGCTGGTTAGACCAAAACAATTGTCCGCTTCCACAAATGCCTATTCAATTATTCTTTAAATTGTCCCACACTATCCATCTCGTTTGTCTCTGCGTAGCTTTTTTCTGCAAATTTACCACTGTGAAGTATGTAAATAAAAGCTGTCCATTGCATTTATTTTGAAACTTTGATTAATTGTTGCTTGTTTTTGGAGATTGTAGCAATCTTGAATGTAATAACGATTTACTTATCCACTTAATCTTAAGTGACATATTTTCCTAGGCATCTTTCTTTCCTGAAAAGATCCTCATTTTGGATTCTCTTTTAGCAAGTAATATTCTTTTGATAATTCACCATAGTAGTTCACTAGTTCTATACATACTCCACAAGTTACTGTACATTTGTGAGCAGTAGTCTAGATGAGACCATACCCACGCCTTGTATGGATTGAAAGCACAGTGTAGTGGATGCTGGAGATATGAAATAAAAACAAAAAGCTTTGGAGAAACTCGGCAGGTCAGGCAATATCAGCTGTGGAGTCAGAAACAGTGTTGATATTGTGAATCCTTTGGAAATGAAGAGTCATGCTCTAAGCTTTGTTCTTATCCCATGTGCAAACTGATTTCTCCCCTTTCCCTCTGGACCTGATCACTTTGCTTACTTTAGGACAAAGAAATCAGCCTGCCTGCTCAAAAACAGGCAAGCTGTGTTCTGTGAGAGTTGAGAAAAATTGTGTATGCTTGCATCCTTTACTCAAGCCGTGACAGCTACCCCTTCGATTACTCAGACCCTGAACCCTGGATTGTCTTTCTCATCGTGTTCACCCTTTCTGCTCCTTTAAAGTAGTGCTTAAAAACCCAAAATGCAGTTGGTACAGTGCCTTAATTTCTCTACTAAATTTTGATAATTATGTCTGTGAATGTCCTGGGCATCTTACTACATTAAGGTACTGTACAAATACAAGTTGTCGTAATCTTAGAATTTGAAACTCTGCAAAGGCTGTGTCCTAGAGATTTTACTTCTCGAGACTGATAGACTTGTTCATATAATTGGGGGACAAAGAACAATGAAGATGTCATAGGAAATGTTGGCAATCTTATGTTCTTGTTTTATAGAGGAATATTTTCCATGCACATTGTGCCTACAATCCCGTTGTGACTATAAACATGATTTTTTCCTGCACCTGCTCGTCTATGTTTCCGCAATTATCAGATGAAAAGCGTTTTTTTTCCTGACTTTGGGACTGATATGTCCTGTTTTACATTGGTAAAAGCAGGGTTGTCAGTCATTTAAAAAAAACACTAGTGGGATGTGCAGAATTCGTGAGTCCACTATTTGCAGTTAATGGAAGATCTACTTTTATTTATTAAAAGAATCCATAAATGATAGAATATTCAAACCTGTGATTTTATTATACTTAAATCAACGCCTCAATACAGAATAAATGATAGATCTCTGAAGGTGATTGGAATGACTAATGTTAACACAATTTTGTGAATCTTGTTCATGACCACGACATTTGTACTCTAGACTTGAATGTGCATAAGCAAATGTTTCTGTGGAAGGCTTAATCCTGGAAACAGATTCCAAAGCTATTAGCATTAGCCCTTCCCCTATGGAAGTGCTACTTAAATAATACCACCAGATTGTCTCCAGTCAATTGGTATTGTCTCATTATATACAGTGCAACAAATATTGTGCCTGACACCAAAAGAATCTTTTCAAGTAAGCATCCTGCCCTTAGCTGAGTTGAGTATTCTAAAATTCATCAGTGTTGAGAAACAGTTCAGTTAATTCAGTCTGCTACTTAGTTACCGATTTGGCTTCACAAAAGTCATGGGAGACAGCAGCAGCAATAGACCATCAGGCCCGTTGAGCCACCTCCCCCTTGACCAAGATGATGGACGACCTGATGTAGCCTTCAATGTCTACCCATTCTGTAACCATTATAGATCAAAAATCTGTCTAAATTAACCTTAAATGTATTCACTAACTCAGCTTCTACCACAGTGTGGGGAGGAGAATTCCAAGATTAATGACCCTCTGACAAAGAAGATCCTTATCAACTCCAGCTTAAATGGAATGCACCTTGATTCAAATTCCCTTACAATGGAAAGCAGCTTCTCAGCATTTACCTTGTCAACTTCCCTCAGAATCTTGTATATTAGTAAGATTATCCCTCATTCCTCTAAATTCAAATGGCTGCAGGATTAATTTGCTCAACTCGTCCTTGGAGGACAATAGTTGCCTGCTAGAAATCAGTTTAGTGAATTTCTCTGAACAGTTTCCAATGCATTTAAGTTCCTCCTTGAGTCGGGAGACTAAAACTCAATGCTATTCTAGGTGTGGTTTCATCAAAGCCCTGTACTGAGGTAGCAAGACTACTCTACTTTTATGTGTCATCTCCTTCCAATAAAAGTCAACATTTGATTTGTGTTCCTAAGTACTTGCTTGATGTGCATGCCAACTTTTTATGCTTTATGTACAACAGTACCCAGATTCCTCAGAATTGTGGCACACATGCAGCCTCTTCTTTTAAATAATCTGTTTTTCTATTCTTGCCAAAGTGGGCAATCTCAATTTCTTACATTATGCTTCATGTGAAGATTTTTGGCAATCAATTAATTTATCTATTTGTATCCCTTTGCAGACTCTTTGTATCCGGCTCGCAAGTTTCTGACTGATCTTGTTAGCTGATGATGTTTGGTGATTTTCTCCAAATCATTAACATGGATTGTAAATTGTTGCATCCCCAGCACTGATCCCTGCAACGCTCTCCAAGTTACAGTTTGCCAACCAAAATTACCTATTTATTCTAACTCTACCAAACAGTGTCCACTTGTCAACCAATAAACACTTGTACAGTGTAAAGCACTTGACACCTGGGTGGGCCTCAAAAGAATCAAATTCAGTTCCTCCATGTGTAACCAATAAATAAACTGTTCCACTTTTCAGTTGTATAAAGACTGGTAGATTCTCTACAACAGGGCAGTATTCAAATTTCAACTTTTGAGTTAATGTTTCCAAACAAAATATAGCCTTACTTTGTGTAATAATGTAGAATAGAAATTGTTGACAGATGAATCAAATTTGTCCTATCTAAATGTCTAGTTTGCAACATATGGTTTGGAAAAGTAAAGAAACATTCTTTCCATTTATGTCTTCCAAAAATATTTATTACTGTATAAGCAAAAAAAAAATTGTGTTTCTTTTAGATTTGAACTGTAACCTGGATAACCAGGAAAATGCACTATTCCTTCACCTTCATAGTATTTATAATTTAGTAATTCTTGATCAACAGGAAATTGAATTGATCTTTTTGTACTCTTGAAAGTAAATGTGTTCTACATTTATCTATTTTGATTAATTTTTTTACAGGACCTTGAGGGAGGGTTCCTGTCTGAATAAACATGAGGTAGATGTGATTTTATTCCATCTGGAAAGAAAGGACAGATACTGTGTTTAGATGATTTTGGCAGACATGCTGCGCACTGACAAAACCATGGGAAATGTGGTGTATTTGTGCACAACAGTCTTCCAATTCTTTTATTATTGAAGGTGTCTAATTCTCTTCAGCATTTGACATTTTCTCGGTAAAGATAAAGTTGCCATTATCCTACTGGATCATAGGCTGCTCCCTTATTAGAAAGAGGCAACTTGTGGTGATATAAACTGATGGTCGCCACACCTCGGGCGAGGGGAGAGTTGTTAGGGAGAGTAACCTTAGCCAGTGTGGGAATTGAACCCTTGCTGTTGGTGTCACTGCATTGTAAATCAACTATCCAGTCAACTGAGTAAAAGATATATAACAGACTATTTTACTATTCCCCAGTTTGTGAATCAAGTACTGCTTTGCTGAAATACGATTTTTGTAACTTGAAGTGAACTGAGAATGTAGACGGAATATTATTTGCTGGCCTGACTGACCCCAGTGCTGTCAGTGTGTGAAATTGTTTAAATACCACCTTATTACTTTTAAATCCTGGGATTCAGGCAGCTTGGTGCTCAGTGGTTTGGATTGTGATCTTCAGCACCTGGGTTTGTGTTCAAACAGACTGCTTGTTTGCACGTTTTCACCATTGTATTATCAGTGAAGTTTAAAGTGAAAGAAACTGGAAAGAACTTTGTTGTTAGACTGTAGTCCTGCTTAATACAAAGTTGCTTATAGAAAGCATTACATTAGAATGTGCTCCTCTTAAAACTGTCAGGGACTGGCATCTTGGTGGTTTTAGATTTGGCTTTGAACTAAAGGGTGGTAGAGGGGTAGGGGGACAGGCAGCATTAAAGTGAAAGAAAATTGTTAAGTCTGAAGAGAAACATCAAGATTGCAAAGCATTGTGGTGTTCTGGGTAAATTCATACACTGAAATGAAGTGACAAACATTTCATGGAAATAGTGCATCAGGGAAAAATAAGATAAATTAATGGTACACGTGGAGATAAAGAGGGAGGTAAACTCTCCTTCTCAACCTGTCTGTAACTTCTGCAGTTAGCCACACCATCCTACTCCAGTGCCTCTTCCATGCAGTACAGCTGAATGTGACTGGCCTCACTTAGTTTCATCTTTTAGCTAATCAGAGCTAGGAAAGCACTTTCAATTGGCACCTCTTCCTACTCCTGTGTAAATCTGACCTTGTCTCCAACCTATTTCTCATCTACGTACTGGTTCTTGGCAGCATTATCCAAAAACACAATAAATTGGGAACCATATACAAAGTGGAAGGGTGATCTTATTAGAATTTCACATTAGGCTTGTGTGTGAAATTTCCAAGTCGAAAAATAGAGAACTAAACTTGGTAAAGCTGATTGTATAGTTGCAAGGAGTACAAGGTGGCAAAAATATATCGAAGAAATTAAATCATGTCATAGTTGGTGAACAATGGAAAACATTTAAATAAATATTTTCCAATGCTTACTAAGTCTGTAGTACGTTGAGAACTCCACCTGTGGAGTAAGAGCTCCACCTGTGCCTAACTAAAAGGTTCAGGGTAGTATTGGATTAAAAGAACTTCAGTATCGCCAAGAAAGGAAATAAGCATGTGTAGATAAAAAGCTTTAAGATAACTGCAAAGGATGACCAAAAATTAATTGAGGAATATAATAGAATACGAGAGTAACTGTGCCAGATGTGCTTTTACAGGTATTTCGGAGGGAAGGGACTGGAAAAAGGAATGGCAAAGATGTTAAATGACTTTTTTGTGTGTGTCCAAACAAAATAGATCATGGAAATCTGAGATTTTGATGAAAGTAAGGAACTCAAGTTATTGGATATTAGTGGCAAAAAAATGTATGGAAATATTAATGGACTGTAAGCTGATAAATTTGCTCAACCTAGGCTGCAGAGGTAGTGGATATGTTGGTTGCGACCTTTCGATGTTTCCTGGTTTCTGAAATGGTCCTGTTTGATTGGAAGGTAACAAATTTCACACAGCTATGCAAAGGAAGAAGAAGAGAGAATGGAGACCAGTGATCCACTTGAAAATATGACATCAATCATTGGAAGATGCTGGAATTTATTGTTGTTACGACATGGACATGGACAGCCAAGTCAAATCAGCCTCCCTATCCCTGTATTCACAACACCGTTAAAGTACACAATAACCCCTCAAAGTTGAGGTTCCTGATTTTATCCTTATGAATAACCAGTCCCAGATATTGTGAATAATTGATACTGAACACCAGGTTTATAACTTAAATGATTTGACAATTTATGAACAATACAGTAACTTTAGCAAAGCACAGTTAAACGAAAAAGTAATCTAATTAATTTCTATGATTTAAAACCAGTTTAATTCCAACCACCACCCTCTCACAAAGACAGACACATTTGAGGGATAAATCATGGGGTATTACATTTTTGGTAAAATAAACAAGTGCAGGATTTATACAATTAAAAGAAGAACCTTGGATAGTGTTTGGAACAGAGAGACCTAGGGGTTCAGGTACATAATTCCTTGAAGTTGGCATCATGTAGACAGGGCAGCGAAGGTGTTTAGCACACTTGCCTTCATTGCTCAGACCTCCTGAGTTGGGATTTCATTGTTGAGGTTGTACAGGACATTAGTGAGGCCTCTTATGAAATACTGTGTGCATAGCTTAAGCATTGTAGATCAAAAATATATTCAGTGACCCAGCTTTCACTGTGTGGGGAAGAGACAAATAACCCTCCAAGCAAAAAAAAACTTCATCTTTGTACACTTCTGGCTTCCCTGTCATAGGAAGGATATTGTCAAGCTGGAGAGGGTTCAGAAAAGATTTACCAGGATGTTGCTGGGAATGGAAGATTTGAGTTAAAAGGAGACTGACTAGGCTGGCTCTTTTGTCACCGGACTGTAGGAGGTTGAGGGGTGACCTGATTGAGATTTTTAAAATCATGAGGGCTATAGGTAAGGTGAATGGCAAGTGTCTTTTCCCAAGAGTAGGAAATTTCAAGGCTAGGGGGTATATTTTTGATGTGAGCGGAGAAAGATTCAAGAAGGTCACGAGGGGCAGCATTTTTTACACAGTGGAGTTACTGTGTGGAATGAACTTTCTGAGGAAGTGGTGGATGTGGGTACAGTTACAACATTTAAAAGCTATTTGGATAAGAACATGAATAAAGAATGTTTGGAGGGACATAGACCAAGTGCAGGCAGGTGGGTCTAATTTAGTTTGGGATTATGATTGGCACCGACTGGTTGGCACTGAAGGGTTTGTTTCTGTGCTGTATGACTTTACAACTCTATAAAATGGAAAAATAAATGAGATGTAACTAACTAGTTTGCTTAAGCAAACACAACCATCTGTAGTATCAGCACATAGGATTATATCTTGCTTGATTTATACCAATGCATACAAGTTTCTTCTGGTCAAGCCTGAGGAATACTTATTTAATTTTACAAGTAGATTCTCTTCTCACCTTTCAATAAGTTGAAAATAAGGGGACAACTAGAGAGCAATCAAAGCTTTGTGCCTGTGAAAGCCACAGGACAATTCTTCTAACTGAAAACACAGTTCAAAAACCAATTCAAGCTGAGGCTTTTCTTTATTAAATTGATTTGTTTCCCTGTGTGGTCCGAGTTAACAGTCGGTATTTACCATCTGTTTGAGAATAAGACCTCTCCAGAGTCAAAGTGTCTATAGAACACTCAGTAATAAAAAAACAACTTGCGCATAGCTCTGGCCTCAAGAACAAATTTTTTTTTTAAACAAGCTACTGCTCCTAGTCCAATGGTCACATTCATTTCTCAGTTCACAATTCACAGTTCCAAACCCGATTTTGATTTTTAAGAAAAAGCTAAAATGAAATAGTGAAAAATCGGCAAGCTTCTAACACTGTTACGGATATGATTAACCTGGTTTTATGAAGGGAAACATGTGTTTGAAACTTCTGTTTTAATTTTTTGAGTATGTAACTAGTAGAATAGGTAATTGGAAATCAGTAGAAGGTTTATATTGGAATTTTGAAAGACATTTTGTCATTTGCCACATGAAGTTATCAAACAAGATAAAGGTTTGTGAAGTTGAGCATTGGTTAAAGGGGGAAAAGAGAGTAGGAATAAAGTCATTTCAGGCCAGCAAACTGTTATTTGTGACATCAGGATACTGGATTTTTTTTTTTAACAGATCTATTAACATTGGCTGATGTTGTGAATTGATTTCGATTTTTAGAATGTTGTGGGTTGCTTTGTCTTGAATGCTTTTGATTGTTTTAGCATTTGGGGGAAGTTAGTTGATCAGCTTGTTGGATGTGGAGTGATGTGAAATATCCTTTGTTAAATTAAACTCTTAATAAAATTATACATTTTCTTTTTAGCTTTATGGTTACAGTTGTTCAACCAGACAGGGAGAAGCCTCAAGCAGGTATTGAGTTTGTAATAATGTAGCATTGGCACAATGTAACACACTTACGTGCTGTATTATGTGCCTTCTCAACCAGATGAGATGTTTAGATTTTTGGACTGTAAGCAAATCCGGGAGCTTGGCAATTAGGTGAAAAAGTGACATTGAGGGCAAGGATTGATTACTGTTAAGTTACAGAGCAAACTTAAGAGACCAAGTTACCTATTTGTGCTTCTATTTCTTAATTTTCTTAGCTACTTTAATCTGAAGTTAGAAGTAAAGCTGCTGTGGCAAATGATCAGGTTATTACTATACTTCACGGGGCATTTATCTCATTTGGGATGAAAGTAGTCAGCACATTAGAAAAGGCTTTTTCTTCTGACATGATCAGAATTAGCACTTGTCTAGGGAAGGCTTGATTGTTAGAAAAACTGAGGAATTATTCTGTTTTTTAAAGCATCAAAGTCCCTTACTTTGAGGTTCGCCTTGACAAAATAAGATACCCCTAAATACCTCCAATGAATGCACCATTGATTCTTGGAAGGGATAGCTGTTATGAGCACTGAGGTGAGCTGACTGAAGTGTTATAGGAAGTTTGTACCCCACACCCCGTCACATGCTATGATTTATGACCGCTTCAAGTTGCCTCTTTATTTCACTGAGACCAAAAACATTGCAAGTGTGGCTTGTAATGGACAACCTGGAGAAATGCCATTATATCAAGTTAATTCAATAGTACTTTAAATTTATTCAAGCCTGTGGCTAAATTTGTACTTGTGCTTTGGCAGATTGACACAGCAGATGACACCATCTTGGATTTCATATGGAAATACTGCACACACTACCTGTCAATCATAGCAACTCCTCTATCCCCTATAGAATGCTTCATCACCTAAGTACCTCGTTTTGTTTTTTCATTCGTTCACAGGGTGAGGGTGTTGTTGCCTAGGCAGCATTTACTGCCCGTGCCTAATTGCCCAGAAGGCACTTCAGAGTCAGCCACATTGCTGTGGGCCTAGAGTCACATGTAGGCCAGACCAGGTAAAGATGGCAGTTTCCTTCCCTAAAGGGCATTAGTGAATCAGATGGGTTTTTCCACCAATCGACAATGGATTCACAGTCATCATTACACCCTTAATTCCAGATATTTATTGAGTTCAAATTCTACTATCTGCTGTGGCAGGATTCGAACTCTGGTCCCCAGAACATTATCTGGGTCACTGGATTAACAATCCAGTGATAATACCATGAGGCCATCACCACCCCCTGAATTAGGTGAGATTAATTGCTACCTGAATGAACTGTAAACAGTGAAGGTAGATGATGTGAGTCTAGGGGTTGCTTCATGCCCTTTTCCTGGCATTCGTGTTCTTGCTCATTGTCAGCATTGGAGTTCTGGTGAATCACTGCTCGTTTGGGAGATTGGGTGTTGTATGTAGGTGGGAGATGGTAGGAGCACAGTGAGACAATAATAGCACAAGGATAAACTATGAAGTAGTTGCTTAACCCACTGTGATTTCCAGTATTCTTTGTTATAGATTCCAATATCTTCAGTAATTTGCTCCTAAAATGTTTCGCAAATACCTATCCACTTGCAGAAAATTTGACCCGGCCCTTTAATTGGGATAAAAGGCGCTTTTTCGGAATGGCAACCAGTGACGAGTGGTGTCCCGCAGCTGTTCACCTTGTATATTCATGGTCTGGATGAAGGGACTGGGGGCATTCTGGTGAAGTTTGCCAGTGATAACAAAGATAGGTGGACAGGCAGGTAGTACTGAGCAGGTGGGGAAGCTGCAGAAATATTTAGACAGTTTAGGAGAGTAGTCCAGGAAATGGCTGATGAAATTCAGTGTGAGTAAATGTGAGGTTTTGCACTTTGGAAAAAAGAATACAGGCATGGACTATTTTCTAAATGGTGAGAAAATTCGTAAAGCAGAAGTACAAAGGGATCTGGGAGTGTTGGTCCAGGATTCTCTAAAGGTTAACTTGCAGGTAGAGTCCGTGATTAAGAAAGCAAATGTAATGTTGTCGTTTATCTCAAGAGGGTTGGAATATAAAAACAGCAATGTGCTCCTGAGGCTTTATAAGGCCCTAGTTCGGCCCCATTTAGAATACTGTGTCCAATTTTGGACCCCACACCTCGGGAAGGACGTACTAACCCTGGAGTGTGTCCAGCGGAGATTCACACGGATGATCCCTGGAATGGTAGGTTTAACGTATGATGAACGGCTAAGGATCCTGCGATTGTACTCATTAGACAGTTGAGGGGAGATCTAATAGAAACTTACAAGATAATGTATGGCTTAGAAGGGGTGGACGCCAGGAAGTTGTTTCCATTAGGCGGGGAGACTAGGACCCGTGGGCACAGCCTTAAAATTAGAGGGGATACGTTTAAAACTGAAATGAGATGACATTTCTTCAACCAGAGAGTAGTGGGCATGTGGATTTCATTGCCACGGAGTGCAGTGGAGGCCGGGACGTTGGATGACTTCAAGGCAGAGATCGACAGATTCTTGATCTCAGAAGGAATCAAGGGCTACGGGGAGAGTGCAGGGAAGTTGAGTTGAAATGCCCATCAGCCATGATTTAAATGGTGGAGTGGACTTGATGGGCCAAATGGCCTTACTTCCACTCTTATGTCTTATGGTCTTATAGTCTTAATTGTCTCTTGTTTTGAGGAATGCAATGCATCATCAGGGTTTTGTGATGGAGGGGGATCATCCTCTTGTCATTTCAGGCTCATTAGCAATTTTAAATTTGATTGTGACACTGTTCGATCATAAAAGTCATTTCTCATGTCTACATTAAGTGGAAAGTGAATTGCTCTAAAGAATGCATGTAATTAAATATCTCATGTATGGCTAAGAATTTACAGTCCAATTTTGTAATGCTGAAATTGTATGTAGGAGATTCTTTTTCACCCAGGAAATGCAAACATAAGATCCAAACTGAAATGTTAAACTTCCACCATTTTTTATTTCTCCAGTTATAATTTTTCACCTTAATGTGCTATCTAGCTACAGCCTGTTACAAATGGTAGACTGAAACTCGATCTCACAGTATATGTATACACAACTCATTCTTGACACTTGAATGATTCCTGAAACAGTCCATGAATTTCTGTGGCATAATTTACTTGATATCCTTCATAGCACATATATTACAGCTTTGGACGTGACATCAGCCCTTCTACAGTTCTTGTTTTGTAGTTTGGAGACTGCTAAGACCCCAGTCTATTAAACGAAAATATAATCAAGTTTCAAAGATAGTTGGTAGTTTAAGCTGAATTGACGCAAACTCCTACAGGCTACAAACTTGTTTTAGTAGTAAAACTGGAATCTACTTTCCCATAATTTTGTGTTTGATCCAATTTTGTTTGCTATGCAAAAGCTTGAGTTTGGTGGAATGGTGTTAAATGACCTCTGATAATTTGTAAGTGGAAGATGGCTACAATTTATGGGACATTAGAAGCTATAGCTCACTTTTATTATATGAACTTATTTTGATTATATCATCTGAGTGTATTGTTAATTATACTTGTGTAGATAACTAAACCTGGATCAAATGTAGAGGATGTGGTTTGCTTATTTTGGATAAATTAGTCTAAACTACGTTATTTGAATAGTTTAAAATTGTGTACTGATTTAAAATTTCTGTTTCCTACTAAACTAAAAAGCGTCTTCCAAGTAAGTCTCTGTAAAGCACACCAAATTGAGATAACTCCGATGAAAAGAAAAAATGGTCAGTTCCAAATATAAGCTGGCAACTAATACCAAATGGCAATGCCGGTAGCTGCATTGGTGCATACCATGGATTGTAAGAGGTCATTGTCAAAATTTAGTTCAAATCCCTGTTAACTTAAGTGTATCTCATGCTGATGCAGCTGTGTCTGATGCCTTGATTTAGGATTTATTGACCGATGGAGCAAGATCATATTACTGCCCAAGCAACAAAATTCAATCAGGATGTACCAGCAAATAAGAAATAAATATGCAAATGAAATAAAACTTCCTGATCTGCCCATGCTGCACCATCAGGACGTGTAGTCTCAGTGCAGGAGACTAGGTACATCTAATGCACAGCATTCAGTTAATTCTCAGCTGTAAGAAATGGTAGGTGAGAACAGCAGTGGAAAGCAACACGCTGGCACCTGATGTGTGCTCTAGGAAACGCCAACAATGATGAATTTAAGATTTGTCTAGTGAAATTCAACTACATTGTAAAATTGTCTGTTCGTTATGTAGTGGATCAATCATGAACATTATGAGCATGAATGTTACTATGGGCTTGATTAACTTTCTAAACGTGTATAATTATGACAGTGCAGTCATTCAGTTAAGTCTCTTAGTTTGAGTTAATTTCACAAATACACACTAGTCATGCCGTCATGGAGTTATGAACTATGAATGTGTATAAGCTTGTATGTTCCTACCATTTTAGTTTTTGATGTTTTAATTAAAATGACCAGCAGGAGAGACTTGTGCTTTAAACAAGATAAAAAGTTGGATTATAACAAATATTACTTCAAATTATTTCAGTAAACTGATAGTTATTAGCTAAGCTATAGATTAACTGACTTCAGGTACCTAAGGATAAAATTTATCTTTGAATTTGTAAATGTGATCGGTTTTAATATTGTTGCAAGTCTGGCTTGTTTGAAGATTTTTACTCCCCGAGAGAAGGCATTAAAACTTTGAATTCAGATTCAGCAATTATAATGACCTCTGTCATTGAAAATTTGGGTTATTCTCTGAAATAGATTGACTAGAACGTACCCTGGGAATGAATGAAGACTTCCTTGTTCCACTTCTGTGGTACTGAAGGTGCTGGCTTCTTGGTCATCTGGTACAGTACACCAGTCCTGGCCACCTTCCTCTACCTCCCAGTTGATGTTCAGATGATTCTCCTACGATTGCTATGTAAAAGGTTGCTCACAGCCAGATTCTTGTACAAAACCTAAATAAGGCTGTTATTCCAACACTGTTGAGCCATACTTCTATTTTAGGTATTGGGTTAGCCCAGGTTTGGAGCACAAATCCATCCATTGTCTTTTTGTCAAGGTAATCGTCTCAGTCATTAGCTTGGCTGGCTCTTATTTTGTCAGGGTTTTAGTGAGATACAAACTTCTAAGGAAGCCATTGTCTGTAAGTTTCTGCTTATTCTTGGTAATCTCCATTGAATTTCAATAAGTTTCTTATGAATTTTCTCAGGCCAACCACAGTCTGGTTCTAACATAAGCTGAATTCACAAGGGTGGTAATGTCACTTCTGGGAACCATTTGGAAGACTCCTTGTGCCCATTCTAAATGCAGATTAGCTTTATTTACAAGCTATATATTGTAATTACATATCGGTAACATTGATAGTAGACAATTGAGGAAACTGAATAATCATAACTCACATAACTAGCGTTAACTAGTTGATGGGCCTAGGCCCGAAACGTCAGCTTTTGTGCTCCTGAGATGCTGCTTGGCCTGCTGTGTTCATCCAGCCTCATGTTTTATTATCTTTAAGAAAACTCAACTCGTTTAACTCTCCAAATGTATTTCTTTTGTATGATGGCACTCTGTCTTTCATTCAGAGACGGTATTATCACATGGTAACATTCCCTTAATTGCACAAGCTTTGAAACATCATTGGTGTTTTCTGTTGTTGCAAGTAAGTATCATATAGGCTAGACTTGATAGATTTACAGAATGGTGACAAAATTTAGAAGGATGGTCATTCAGCTTGTCCCTGTGCTGGCTCACTGAAGATGCAGTTCACCTCGTGACCTTCCCACATTGTTCCTGCAGTCCTGCACGTTCTGCCTTTTCAGATAATAATTGAGTTCCCTTTTGAATATCTTGATTTGAACCTGCCTCCACCACCCTGCATTCTAGATCCCAACTACTGACTGCATAAAAACTTTCTTTTTAACATGTTGACATTCACCTTTAAACCTTTGCTCTGAGGTTCTTGATTCTTTTGCCAGCTTCTTCTCAGTTACCCTGTCCAGATCATGCATAATTTTGAATACTTCCATCTGATCTGCCCTTGATCTTCTCCATAAACATTCACAATTTCTCAAATCTATCTGCCCCGGATGAGATATTTCTGCTCTTCTTTTGAACCTCACCTCAGGTGTTTGATTATTACTGCTTTGTGATTAAATTCAGTGGATGCTGCAGCTTGTGATCTGCTGTTCATAATACTGATCTTTGTTTCCTATCTATATGGGTATCTTAAGTTTGTAGTTAATGTTATGTATTGTGAAATGCAGTGTTTTAAAAAAGTCACTTTTCTGAAACTAAGATTTTTAAAAATTAGTGTTATCTATCAAAATAGAACACAGTAGTGCAAAATTGGAGCAGAAAAGAATGAGCATTAGTAAATAAGAATGAATGTATTAATTGAGCAAAAGTTGAGGTCAGTATGCAAGCATTGTGGTTAAATCAAAACTATAGTGATCTATATCACTGTTGTCATAATTTTTAAAATAGTTTGAGTTATATCAAGCAGTACTGTATTTAGCGTTCTGTCAGAAATACATAATTATTCTTCAGAATGCAGTAGAATCATCGGACCCTGACTTGCCTTTGGCTCCTTTTTTTTAAAAGGAAAATGTAACAGTGCAATTTGTGAAAGAGATATCAGTTTACTCACGCTTACAAGAGTCTGATCTTGTACAATGAAAACACCGTGTTATCAGCACAGTGCTGAGCATCTCCAGCCTTTGCTGCTTCACTAACGGAAACAAGTGGGTGAGTAAATGGGCACTTATCAGGCTCCTTCGTCTTCATTCATGCGATTTGACCACTTTCTTGATCTATGCCTCAAATGCTGGAGATCATCCATGTGGTTTTCCTTTTTTTAATTCTTCTCTGAGATAATGATATTGCTGACATGGGCAGTATTTATTGCCCATATTTAATTGCCCTTGAATTGAATTGCCTGTATGCCATTTCATGGGGCCATTAAGAGTTAATCACATTGCTATGCGTTTGGAGTCATACAGATGCTCCAGGTAAGGATGGCAGATTTCTTTGTCTAAACAACATTGGTGAGCCAGATCATTCTCTTTACAATTGATGACAACTTCATGGTCACTGTTATGGAGATTAGCTTTCAAATTCCACAAACTTTCAAAGTAAGATTTGAACCCATCCTCCCAGCATATTAGCCTGGGCATTTGGATAATCAGTCCAGTGAAATTACCACTATATTATAATGTTGCCCTTGTAACATTTGGAGACCTATTGTAAACCTCCAAAGAAGTGACCATTGTCCTCTGACCCTTAACTCTAGCCAAATTGACTTTGTCTGTGAACATGCTAACGTTTTTCTCTGTGTAAAACTGTAATATTATTCATCAACATTGTCACCTCCTTTCATCCCATCAACTGCTATTGTTTCCCTTTCCCTAGCCCTCCTGAATACATTGTAGCCAAGAATATTTAATTCCCATTTCTGCCCACATTTAAGACAGATGTGCATTATCACGACAGTATAACCCCACATGATGGCTCTTGCCTGTAGCTTAGCAACCTGTTCTGCAACACTCCTCACATTAGCACAAGTATTCCCATGCTGTGTTTATCTGGTTTGCTTCTTCAACAGCATTCTGTCTTGTTGCATTATTCTTTGCCTTGTTGCCATTTGACCATGTAATGTTTCTATGCACATTATCTTGCCTTTCAACTGCTATGTTCTGGTGACTCTTCCTGACCAAATTAGTTTAAGTCATTGTTTACAGGAAAAGAGGAAGGACTGGGCATACAAAGTTAGAGCTTAAAAAACAAGTGGGAACACTCTGAAATTTAGAGCACTGCCATTTGGGAAGTGAGATAGGAAGCAATATTTCAAATAACGGTAATTGAAATGTGAAATTCTCTCCTGCTAAAAGCTGTGAATACTGGAATTTTAAATTTTAAATTTAATGTTGATCTTCCTGTTTGTACACCTTCCCTTCAGTCGTAACGTTATGTCCTCTGTTCTGTTCTATTACAGTAATTCAATTTGTATGGTATGATCTGCTTGTATGGCATGCAAAATGAAACTTTTCACTGTACCTAAATACACATGATAATAATAAATCCAATTCAAATTACTGAAGTTCTAATGGCTTTGATAGGGTTTATTCTGTACGGGTATCAAAGAATGTGTCCTAAATGAGAGTGGATAGAGTTGAGGTACGTCAGCTATGATGTAATTGAAAACCGCATTGAGACTCAAGAATTGATGGCCCCTGTTTCTATTACTGTATTGCACCAAGCTCAGTAGCAGATACCCTGCTCCCCAGTTTGGAGAATGGTGGAAACAGCTGGCTGACAGCTGTGCTGAAAGTTGGAATCAGATGACACATTTTAATTAAAATATCAATTACAGTAGTACTTCAAATGAAGAAATGTAAAATATATTTTAATTTGCATCTGGATTGACCATACACATTTGGAATCTTCTTCAGAATAAAATTAATTGTGAACAAATACAGTACTAAACCTGAGTCCAGTCACCTTGCTATCAACTGACATTTCTGCTTCAACAAGAAAAGGGGAAATTCAATAATTCCTCATCCCCTATCTAGATAATTGGTAAACTAGGCAGTGAGGACTCTAGGAGCAAGTTCATATTTTTACATGAGTAGACCACTTGATGGAAAAACTGTGGAATGAAGTAAAAGTAAATTGCTTATTTTTCCATCAATAAGAGTCCTTTCAAGGATTCCAATTTGTCACCTGGGCAGATATCTCTTTGCTTAATCTTGGCAGCTGTAGGTATTTTAAAAATAAAACTACTGCTGGAATGGTTGTTAGATTTTCCAGGAGTGGAGCCCAAGCTTCTGAAGGACATAGTAAATCATCTTTTTTAATAAAAATGCAACTTATTATGGTGCTGAAAATGGAGACCAGATGTCAAAAAGGTGGTTGAGCACTGTTAGGGAGAGCTGATTTTTAAAGCAACTGCTGTGTATATTTTCGTAGCAGATTGTTCGGATAGGGTCTAGACATCAAATGACTAGTTATAGTGTCTGTATTCAAAATACTTGAGTATCATAAGCAAAATTGTGCTGTTAATGCAAAAAGGATGTATTTTGTCCAGTACGAATTTTTAACCCTCCCATTTTAACTTTATTTTAAACTGTATTGAATTGTTTGAATCTGTTTTATCCCTCTATTTGGGGAGTTAAAATGATTTGTGTGGCGGTACATCAAGTTTTTTTAAAATTTAAAGATCTTTTGTATGTATCTCCTGCCCACAAACCCTCCTTCCAGTTAATTTTTTGTTTGTTTAGGCCCTCAAGTCAACAATTAACATTTGAAAATGCCTTATGTCTGTTATGATGGGAATTGCTTGTGCAAACAAGTTTCAGTGACCCTTTTGTTTCTTGTTCTAAGTGTTAGGTAGCACGGTAATTGCAATGTGCCTTGCACCCGTTTGTATGTCATGAGCGAAGGCGTGATCTGCTCCAAGATCAGGAGTGCATTGCAGTTCTCTGCCTTAAGTCCCGAATTCACTCCTGACTTGCATGTATTTAAGATGATATGGGAGATATTGGTTATTTTGTTTGTTTTTCTAATTTAGATCCAAATATTTCAGAATCAGAAAAAAATGACAATTTTCAACTTACTAATTTTATTCATATCATTAGATTGTGCTTGATGAGAGTGTGTTTTCAGTGATTTTTATATTGTAGCCCTAACAAAGCATTTTCTCCTCTACCACCACACCTGTCACCACTGTCTCTAACTTTGTAGTTGTAAAGGAAAGGAATATTTAAATGTTCTTGCTCAGCAAGTGCATTTTAAAAGGTTCACTGAGCCATTATGCTACACCAGAAGACAGCAAATGCTGGTATTTAAAGCTCACCTTTTCAGTTTAAAAAAGGGCTGTCATGACAGGCACTCTTCAGAAGAGTACAATCTAACATCCCCAGGGTCTGAATGTACCATCATCATGTCTGTGAATGATGTAATATGCAGCCTGTGTGCAGCTGTTTTCTCAGCATGTGCCATAATGAATGGTCCTTTACTTTCTCGTTGCTTTAGGCTTGTGTTATGTTTCACAGCTTGAGAAAGGACCCATCTGTGTCGACAGATAAGAAATATAAGAAACTGAGAAAAGCAGAGGTGTATTTCATTTACCCAAAGATTTAAGTCTTTTTATATTCCCCAACAATTGTTGACTGGAAAGGTGTCTTGATATTATTCAGGATTTTAATACATTATCTGACCTTTAGCAGAGATACGTAGCAATGAAAATAAAATACTATCAATGTAGAATGTTTGTGCTTTCCCAATGTGGATTAGTAGTTAAGACAGAGCTAAAATAATCTACTGCTGCAATTTAAACGAAGCCTCCCTCATCTGAGTGAAATTCAGAGAAGTTAAATTGATCACCCCCAAAACAAATTTTCAGGTAATAGCACTCCAATGCAAAATACTAAAGATATGCAAGGTTTTAATTGACAGGAAAAATTGTGATTGTGATTGTTTCTAAGCAAGTGAAATGAGTTGACACTTGTAATGCTTATGGTTTAGGCAAGTACATTTGTAATAACACGTCACACTTGCAAGAAAAATCCTCCTATTCCTTTAACGTGGACCTAAGTCAGCAGTAGAATATTTGATTTAAGCTTAGATATGATGTGTAAGTCATGCATTTCGTATCTGCTTCATAGCAAAAAATAGACTGCTTTGAATATATTGTAACAGTTCCCAGGATCCTTCATGAGTGAGAGATGGGAAAACACTCTACCACTTACTTTGCACCCAAATCCATTGTGATTGAAAAGAAACTTGTGCTTGATAATTGGCTGCATATTGTGTAACAAATAGTATGAGCATGAATTATGTTAAGGTCAACGCCTTTTCAGGTAGGAAGTTTAGACCACATGGAATGCGCACAACTTTGCGACTTGCCTATAATGCATTTGGCTTTGTCTCTTTCATCAGTGAATAACTGGACATATGCTTGGTAAATATTCTCTGTTGCCTAAAACAAGTAGATATGAATACATCATTTTTTCATCCCTTTAACATAAGGCTGTAATTGATTTGAGCATATACTGTCTTTTATGATCTCAACATCTTAGCTAGAGCACTTTATGGCAAATTAAGTGCTCCTAAAATGTCATCACTATAACAATCAATTTAATGCACAATAAGATTCCACCTTAAAGAAAATGATGACCAGTTGGTTGAGGATGTGACACTTTCTTGCTTGGGAGTTATCTGGGATTTTTCACATTCACATGAGGAGAGCAAGCAGGACCTCTCATCCAAAAGATGCCAGCACTGAAGCTATTTATTGTGTTGCATGATTGCGATCAACTGCGATGGAATAGGACGTGAACCAGTTAAACTTCCTGTAGGTTGTGAGGCTCTCTTTTCCCCAGTGTAGTGCTTTAATTTTGTCTGTGCTGGTGTGAATGCAAAAATGCTAACACATTTAAGTTGATGAATATTAATTTGATAATGCTCACCTATGCTTTGTGCCTTCAAATTAATTTCAGAAGCAAGGTGCTCTGAATCAAGCTGTTGTTTGGTATTTGATACCAATTAAATGAGTGGGAGAACAGGAATTTTAAATCATAATTTGTGTGGAATTATTGAAAACTCATAAATCACAAAGTGCTCCTGCTGCTGTTACCCTTTGAGCAGTTTGAATAGCTAACAATTCCCCAGCCAGTAGCTGGTGTTAATTCTTCTCGAAGTGTACTCTACCCTGGAATCCCTGGACAGAAGCTGCTGTTGCTGATAGGATGCTCTCAGTTAGTAGCTGACTCAAACTGAGCTGACAAAGATCCTAAACACAAAAAGGCATGTGTTGACTTGACCCCGCACTAAATAGCGGCATGCATGATAATGCAGGAACATACTCCAGGGTCCCGTTAAAGCTGTTGATCAGGAGCCAGTAAGAGTTGCTTGTGTGATGTAAAAGAACTCTTTGAAACCTAAAGGGGTAAAACATTCTTTCTGGCTGTGGCACAAAATGAGTGGTGCTAGATCAGTTTCTTGCTTAATTTGCTTTGTTCCATTGAAATCAATAGTATGGGATGCCATTTTATGCATAGTGGGAGTTCAATCAAATGTTGTTCATTTTGCGTCACTGCCTGAGATAAAGTTCAGTTCATCTTATTCTGAAGAAATCTGTAATGATCAGGCAGAAACAGCAATGTTCCCTTATTATCTGGGTAAACCATGCTGTCCCCACTTGCTGGTTAAAAACGAAATGGTGTGCATTATGTAGGGCCATCATGTAGTGCAGTGGTAACGTTCCTGCCCCTGGACCAGTCGGCCTGGGTTCAAGTTCCACCTGCTCCAGGGGTGTGTAATACTATCTCTGAGTTCTGAGGAAAGGTTGTTTGACCTGAAGTATTAACTCTGAATTCTCTCCCCAAGCGCTGCCAGAACTGCTAAGATTTTCTAGCTGTTTCTGTTTTTGTTTCGAATAACATCTCTGAAGAGGTTGATTAGAAAATAAGTAAAATTTAAAGAAAAAGACTTGTTGTATTGATTCTCAGATATTTAATGTGGCTAATTGCTTGATGACCAACTAGGTGTAAAATACAGAAACAAATTCAGATGTGTGGAAGTATACTCCATTGATAATTTTAAGAGTCAATCATGTTGTGAGTATTTAGACCCAAGCAGGTAAAGTCACAGATTTCCTTCCTCAACAATGAATACATGAGATAATGGGAACTGCAGATGCTGGAGATTCCAAGATAATAAAATGTGAGGCTGGATGAACACAGCAGGCCAAGCAGCATCTCAGGAGCACAAAAGCTGACGTTTCGGGCCTAGACCCTTCATCAGAGAGGGGGATGGGGGGAGGGAACTGGAATAAATAGGGAGAGAGGGGGAGGCGGACCGAAGATGGAGAGTAAAGAAGATAGGTGGAGAGAGTGTAGGTGGGGAGGTAGGGAGGGGATAGGTCAGTCCAGGGAAGATGGACAGGTCAGGGAGGTGGGATGAGGTTAGTAGGTAGCGGGGGGTGCGGCTTGGGGTGGGAGGAAGGGATGGGTGAGAGGAAGAACCGGTTAGGGAGGCAGAGACAGGTTGGACTGGTTTTGGGATGCAGTGGGTGGGGGGGAAGAGCTGGGCTGGTTGTGTGGTGCAGTGGGGGGAGGGGATGAACTGGGCTGGTTTAGGGATGCAGTAGGGGAAGGGGAGATTTTGAAACTGGTGAAGTCCACATTGATACCATATGGCTGCAGGGTTCCCAGGCGGAATATGAGTTGCTGTTCCTGCAACCTTCGGGTGGCATCATTGTGGCAGTGCAGGAGGCCCATGATGGACATGTCATCAAGAGAATGGGAGGGGGAGTGGAAATGGTTTGCGACTGGGAGGTGCAGTTGTTTGTTGCGAACTGAGCGGAGGTGTTCTGCAAAGCGGTCTTTGTTGCGAACTGAGCGGAGGCCCCAAGATGACATTCCACATCAAGCAGAGGTTCCCCAAGATGACATTCCACATCAAGCAGAGGTTCACCTGCACATCTGCCAATGAGGTATACTGCATCCACTGTACCCGGTGCAGCTTCCTCTACATTGGGGAAACCAAGCGGAGGCTTGGGGACCGCTTTGCAGAACACCTCCGCTCAGTTCGCAACAAACAACTGCACCTCCCAGTCGCAAACCATTTCCAATCCCCCTCCCATTCTCTTGATGACATGTCCATCATGGGCCTCCTGCACTGCCACAATGATGCCACCCGAAGGTTGCAGGAACAGCAACTCATATTCCGCCTGGGAACCCTGCAGCCATATGGTATCAATGTGGACTTCACCAGTTTCAAAATCTCCCCTTCCCCTACTGCATCCCTAAACCAGCCCAGTTCATCCCCTCCCCCCACTGCACCACACAACCAGCCCAGCTCTTCCCCCCCCACCCAGTGCATCCCAAAACCAGTCCAACCTGTCTCTGCCTCCCTAACCGGTTCTTCCTCTCACCCATCCCTTCCTCCCACCCCAAGCCGCACCCCCCGCTACCTACTAACCTCATCCCACCTCCTTGACCTGTCCGTTTTCCCTGGACTGACCTATCCCCTCCCTACCTCCCCACCTACACTCTCTCCACCTATCTTCTTTACTCTCCATCTTCAGTCTACCTCCCCCTCTCTCCCTATTTATTCCAGTTCCCTCCCCCCATCCCCCTCTCTGATGAAGGGTCTAGGCCCGAAACGTCAGCTTTTGTGCTCCTGAGATGCTGCTTGGCCTGCTGTGTTCATCCAGCCTCACATTTTATTATAATGAATACATGCCTGGCCAGCTTCACCCACATCCCTTGAACGTGTAAAAAAAAATTGCGTGCTTAAGTTTTTTTGTGATCTTCAAAAAGACATTTGTTTACACAGAGCTTTTTGTTACTGTAAATTCTGTATAAATATCTGGGCATTGTATATGGGTTTCTGAGATACATGCTAAGGCTTAGACCTATATGTCGCTGTCTTGCACTTATGCACCCTCCTGAATTTCTTTTCCTATAGGCCTTTGAAATCCAATTTTGAGGCCAAAATGTAGTCTTTACTGTTTCTGATTTGAACCCCTTCTGTCAGCCTGTAGGCGAATGAAACCACAAAATAGTAGAAAATATTTTTATCTTTCTTGACCAGTTGATGGTGACCTCTGCATTGGGAGAAGTAGTCCAATTCAGTGGACCATGAAATTCTTACTTAAAGCCTTTAACCAGCTGCTTAACCAACTTAATATATTTTGAAGGCGCAGGGAGAGAGGCTGAACTTCACTCGTCAGATCACTAGGAACGACGATAGGGATTTGATCATTACTGCTGCTGGTGGTTATTAAGTTTACATTTGACAATGAGGTCAGCAGCAGAAGAGCTGCACCAATCTGTAGTAATATCGCGTTTCTATTGTCGTGCTTTCACACAGACCAAGGAAAGAATGTTGCTAATATGGTGAATGTGCTTTGGGAAGAAAATTAGCAGCATTTTTTGTTTGGTCTGTGTGGAAACACTACGATACAAACACGGTTTTATTTCAAGCAGTAATGCAATGTTGGTGCAGCAACAATCTTTACAAAATTATATTGCCGCAGATACAAAAAACGGTGTGCCAGAAAACTCCAGACACCATCTCCTTGTTTATGAGCCAAACCAACATCTCAAAGAAATAAAATAACCTGCCCATACAATAATGTGGTGAAATTTTGATATTAAGTGAAAGCTGTAAATATTCTTTCTGGAACACTCTTCTCTCTGATCTTGCAGTCGTGTGCAGTTTTCTTTTCATTTCCATGATTGTGTGATGTGGATTTGTCTCTGCAGGGTAACGGTTGGTCTGGGCCTCCTATCATTCACTTGAAGTGGAGAGCTTGCAAACCTATTGCATCTGCTGCTGTGCCAAAAACGGCTTGGAAAACCAAGTTAGGCTGCAGGTGGGCAGGAATGCACAGCGTCTGCATATTCTGTTCACAATCAAAATGCTTACTTGACAGGGTAGTGAGGATATTGTGATTAATTGTCTTACTTGATAATTGATAATCGTCTTACTCTCCCATTGAATCTCAGTCCTCATTAGTGTTGGGTACAGTGCCAATTGCAGCACACTGTTAAAATAAATTCAAGTAATTTTAGAGACAAAATTAAAATTCTGGTCAGCTGTTTAGAATAAGATGTATGTTGTGAGACTGACAAATACAACCTGCTACCAAGTGAAATGATCTGTACTGGATACAAAATCAAGTCCAGATTTTGCTAGAGGAGGGCCCCCCCAAGCTGTATGTCATTACTGTCAGTAGGGATTTCAAGTCAATATTTTAGAGTCACAATCTTTGAAACAGCAGTGGCTGCCGTTGAGCTCAGACTGATTCCCAACAGCTATGAGGCCCCTTTAAAATGCTTGTCTTTTTCTATTGGAGAACACGACCTAATTGACTGCTGAATGAGACCCTATTCCTATTATGTAAATCAGAGAAATGGGAATGTCCAATTCAGAGCACAAACATATCAACCATGATCTTATTGAATGACTGCAGTTTTGAAGGGCTGAGTGGCCTACATTTTCTCCTGTTTCGTATGTTTGTAAGAACCTGTATATAATGTTCACTGTTCATTCTGTCCACCTTTTCAACAACTGCCCCATGAAAGAGGTGAAAGGAGGATGGAGGTGGTGGTGCCAAAAAGAAGGGGAAGCCAGGGTGATGTAGGTGAAGGGAGGAAGGGGTTTGGAGATAATTGGAGTGAAAGGAGGAGGAGATGTGAGGGATAGAATGAACAAGGATTCATGACAGCATTGGTTGGACAAAGGAAGAAAAGACTATGAACTCCTGTTTGATCAAATGAACAAGTGAAGCACCTGTCCTGTTTTGCTGAAAAACTGAAACTACTGCTACTTTCTGAGCAATAGATGCCCCCACTCTACAGAACAACAGCACCTCCCTCCCCTTCCCAACAATTCTGGGACACCTTCCTCTCGCCTCCTTGCAAATTTGCTGTCAAGGTCTAAATCATTAAAATGGTGTCCGATTGGGAAAAGTTTGCAAAGCAGTGTCCGAAAGTGTCTAGAAGTGAAAGCTCTAGAACCAGGGAATGCAGTCTGAGAATTAGGACTAAACTGTACAGGGGAGATGTTAGTAAGCACTTCTACACACACAAAAGGTGGTAGAATTTTGCAACTTTATTCTACAAATAGCACTTGATGCCAGATCAGTTGTCAGTTCTAAATTTGACACAGATAAATTTAGGTAGACTAGATAAATAAGTCTTTGTTAAGTAGAACATGAATGTCCAAAAGTAGGCATATGGAGTCAGGCTACAAATCAGCCATGATCCCATTAAATGATAGAAAAGCCTCAAGGAGCTGAATGGCCTATTCTTGTTTTAGTGCTCTTAGTCAGACCTATTAACTGTATTATTTTCCAAAAAATTTGTAGAGACCAATGGTTTTAATACAAAATTTAGACTTCCAGATGACAGCTGAATGGATGACATAAAATGTTACAATTTAAGAAAATGGCATATGGAGTTCAATCTAGATAAATGCAAAGTATTGCATTTTGGTACAGCAACTGGGGTAGGACTGATACGATTAATGCTGAGCCTTGGGTAGTGTTGTAGAACAGAAGGATCTAGGGGTTCAGGTAAATAATTCTTTGGAGTTTGTGTCACATGTAGCTCGGGTGGTTAAAAAGGTGTTTAGCACGCTTGCCTTCATTGTTCAGTCCTTTGAGTATAGATGTTGGGATGTCGTGTTGAGTTTGTATAAGACATTGGTGAGGCCTCTTCTGGAGTACTGTGCCCAGTGGTCACCCAGTTACGAAAAGGGTCTTTAATGTTTTAGCAAAAATTCGTAGCTGGTGTTTTGGGTGAAGTTGTTGAGCTGCTCGCCAGGCTGGCTTGTTGTTGTTCAGACATTTCGTCACCATACTTGGTAACGTTATCGGTGAGGCCTCCGATGAAGCGATATTATTCTATTCTGCATGGAATTTATACTGCCCAGTCTGTTATGGTGATTAGTATCATTTTTGGTTTTGTTCTGTATGGGTTTGTATATGGGTTCCAATTCTGTTTGTTTGTTGATTGCGTTATGGGTTGAGACCCATGCCCCTAGGAGTTCCCGTGTGTGTCTGTGTTTGGCTTGGGCTACTGTGGTTACTTTGTCCCAGTTCAACTGATGGCGTTCATTGTCTAAGTGTACTGATATTAAGGGAAGTTCATTGTGCCGTTTTGCTGCTGTTGATGTTTATGTATTCTAATAGCTAGTTTCCTTCCTGTCTGCCCAATGTAATGCTTTTCGCAGTCATTGCATCGTATTTTGTAAACAATGTTGGTTCTGAATGTTGTGGGAATGAGGCCTTTAATCCTTGTGAGTGTTTGTGGACTTGTGTGCTACCATGACTCCTTATGCTCTTAGGAGTCTTGTTGTCAGTTCTGATGTGTTCTTGATGTAGGGCAATGTGGTCAGTGTATTAGTGTGTACTGTGTCCCCTTGTTGCTTATTTAGTAAGCACCTGCAGATGAAGTTGCGGGGATATCCGTTCATAGTGAAGATTTTGTATAGGTGCTCTTCCTCTTTCCTGCGTAGTTCTGACGTATTGCAGTGAATGGTGGCCCATTTAAATAGTGTCCTAATACAGCTTCATTTGTGAACATTGGAGTGGTCACTGTGGAAGTTGAGGATTTGGTCAGTATGGATATATACTGAGGTTTGGAACTCCCCATTCGTCATACATTCAATTCTGATGTCCAGAAACAGAAACTGACTGTTTGTTTGATTTTTTTTTTCTTCTTCTCATGTGAATTTAATCCCGGTGAATACGTTGTGGATGTGGTGGTGTGTCTCTTCTGGTTTATTGCATTTAATAACGACAAGTGTGTCATCCAAGTACCAGATCTACAGTTTAGGTTGAATGCAGGGGGAGGGTGGTGTCTTCTAGTCTTTGCATGTTTGCCTCTGCAATGAGTCCTGAGAGGGCTGACTAGTGTACATCAGCGATGACCACAGGACTGCTGAGACCCCTAGGCATCAGGATAACCCACAAACCAACAACCACCCTGCAACAGCTACTGTTGAATGTAAAGAATCTCATACCAACGACAAATAAAACTAATGTAATGTACAAAATACCATGCAACAACTGTGAGAGACATTACACAGGCCAAACTGGAAGAAAACTGGCAATAACGATACACAAATACCAACTAGCCACCAAGAGACATGACCAATTCTTACTGGTCTCAATGCACACAGATAAAGAAGGGCACAAATTTGACTGGGACAACACATCCATAATAACACAAGCTAAACAGAGACATACCAGGGAATTCCTGGCGCCCTGGCATTCCAACCACAACTCTGTCAACAAACACATTGAACTAGACGTCATATACAAACCAGCGAAGAACAAAACTGGAAGTAATACCAACCACCCCAGTAAACCAAGGCATATAATTAACAAGAAGGACGGAACACCGATGCTTCACCGGAGGTGCACTGACGATGTTACCTTAGCAAGGTGACGGAACGTCTGCGATCAAACACAACGGCTCGGCAAGCAAGTCTGCAACCTCATCTTGTGTTATGTTGCTGTGTGTACTGAGTGAATGAATGTATAGCGTTCCTAGTTCTTTCGTAATATTTGTACGGTAATATCTGTATGGTACTTGCTGGGACATGTGTTGCATTAATCAACCAAAGGTATGGGGATAAATTGCTTTAAAGCACAAGCAACTGGAATAAATTGGTTTTTTTTCTCCCCGTTGATACATTTATCTATATCTGTATCGTTTAAATTTCATAAGAAAATAAGAGTTTACTATGCATGGCATTCTTCAACCAGTAAAGGAATAACAGCAGCTCCTCAACATTTTTGATTTGCTCCTAAATCATCTTTGGAGCAAAACCATTAATATTATTACTCTCATACATTGCTTAAAGTAGTTTGTCAGTTGATTACGATTCAGTGGACACTCAAGACTGAACGTGGACAACTCGGGTTACCAGACTAATTCAAAATTTTAAGGGATGAATTCTAAACAAAGGCATTCTTCTGAAACCAAAGAGTAATAGTGGAATGTACTTTCATTGAATAGAATTTAAGAACAGCTGGTGGTTTTTCGTTCACATTATGTTGCTGCCAAATTCAAGATAAAACTGCTACTGACTTGGGCTCAGACACCTGCGTTATTTCTGGAGAACATCCAATGGTGGAATCTTAGTGCATTGCAGTAATTATGGTCTGTGTTTCGAGATACACAAACTGTACTAGTAAATTTGAATTTACGTTCATGATATGAAACTGACCTGCGGTCTGTACAATGTCTGGAAAGTCAACGCATTTGTGAAATGCATTTTATTTAATAATAGAATATGGTACACAATTGTTTATTTGGGAAAACTGCTGTCATATAACATTTTGATTTACTTTATGTTTTAAATTCTTAAATATGGATCCCTGCAAATCAGAATTATTGCAGTGCTTACTATTTTAAAGAAGAACACACCAAACAATGATTGGAAATCGATTGAACCCAATGCTCATAACAATGTGTCAGTCATAACTCAGCTACTAGCACTTTTGCCTGAATCAGAAGTTTTTGTGTTAAATCCAAATTACAGGACTTTGAGCCAAAAAATCATGTCTTAAAGTCCAGAGCAGTGCTGAGGGGATGACACTGTTAGAGTCTGTTGGTTGAGATGTCAAACTGAAGTCCCATTTACTTTCTCAATTGGATGTAAATACCTTGGCATTATTTTGAAGAGGAGGTATCCTTATTGTGCTGATCAATCAACATTTATCCTTCAACTAACATCACTATCCAATATTATCTGGCCATTTTCATATCACTATTTGTGGAAGTTTGGTGTGTGAAAGTTGATTGTTGTGTTACCTGTCGTGACTGCATATCAGAAGTAGCTCATTGGCTGTGAAGTAATGACTTGTAAATGTACTCTATAAATGCAATTCTTTTCCTTTTTGATACAAAGATGGGATATTTCCACCAGTGCTGTTCAAGGAAGTGGTTCCCTTCAATCCCTTCCAATCCTTTATTCTGTCAAGTTACTGATGTTAGCTGCGTTTCCATTGTGTGTCATCAAGCTGGACAATGCAACTTGAATTTATATAAGGTTATACGGCAGTGGTTAATCCCCAGCCCCCTACCCACCACTCCTGATAACTGAAACAGAAGCACACAGGCTGACCTCGCCCTATAATCTGTTAAAAGAAGTGTGAAAAGTAGTATAACCTGCCCCTCACCCCCAATCTGTTGTAAAGGAGTAGTTAGATGAAATAAACTCCTGATATGCACTCTACAATCAACAAGTAATAATTTATTTATCTAATTCTAACAGTGGACAAATTCACTGAAGTATTAACAAACCGAACAAATCTCCTCTAACTATTAATTATTTCTAATAAAATTTCTAATAGTATGCTGTTCCAATAAATATAAGATCCACTTATAGAAACCAAAATAAAAAAAATTAGAACCAAATTACAACCAGGTTATGTCTTCCAGAATGTTTTGTGTCTTCTCTGCTGATCTTCAGTCAGGACATTAACTAATGATGCATTCTCTAAAAGCTGAGAGAGCTGATTTCTTAGAATATGGCAGTTTGCTCTCTGCCGATTTTTGCAACTGACCCCATCTTCTATAACCTTTGATGACATATTAATTCCTAAAGCAGGATTAGTCCTGTGTTGTCAAAACCATCAGATTTAAGTTTAATTGGTTTTTTGTATCTAAGTGTCTGGTTTAAATTAATTGGCTAAATTCAAACTTGCTGTCTTGATAACCAACCAAATTTGCGGCTTGGACTGCTGAATATGCAGCTTTTGATACAAATGTTACAATCCAGATGCTCTGTGCTCTTGCGAATCCACAAGCTGCCCACTCAATCTTTTAAAGGGACCAAGAATTATGGTCTTATGCACTGCCTTCTCTCTATCATTTTATGACCACCATTTTACAAACACCAAATTGTAACATCTTGCCAGTCTATCCATAATTACCATCCCCAACTTTGCAACAATAATCTCGTCTCATAAAATGAGTCTTTCCAAATGTTTTGTTCTCACTCCTGTTAATTTCCATTTTCATGTTTCAGATTTAGTATGCCTTTGTGTGAAAATTTCTAGGGATCAAGGCTAAAGGTCTTCCCACCCCTCAAAAGTTTCCCCCTGCCATTCTATCTCCTTTCACCAATCATCCCCTTTACTCTCCCACATTCCCTTCCCTTCACTAGCCAACCTTCCCCATCACTCCTTCCCTTCAATCAACTAATCCCCTAATCCCTTTGTCTTCACCAACCACCTCTCATCTCACCTCCCATCACCAATCACCCGTATGTAAGTTGTAATGAGGCCACAACGACTTAACAAAAATATATTGATGAGTTAAGAGAATGCGCCAACAAATAGCAAATGGAAAATAACATGGGATAATATAATGTTGTCCATTTTGACAGGAAGAATATGAAAAGAGACAGATTATCTAAACAGTGAGAGACTGCACAACTTAGGCACAGAGGAATCTGGATGTTCTTGTGCATAAATTGTCAAAGATTAGAATATAAGTATAGGAAATATTTGGGAAAACTAATAGAATGGTATCATTTTTCGCAAAGGGAATTGAACACAAAAGTAGGGAGATTATGCTTAAATTGGAATGGGACCGGTGAGACTGTATTTGCAGATTAATCCACATCAGTCCTGTTATTTAGGGAAGGATGTAAATACGTGAGTTCAGAAAATGTTGGTTAGACTATTTTCTGGAATGAGCTGATTATAGTTGGACAGGTTAGGCTTGCATTTGCTGAAACTTAGGTGATTTGATTGAAACATATAAAATCCTGAAAGATCTAGACAGAGTAGATATGGAAAGGATATTTCCTCTAGTGGGAGAATCTGTGGCTAGCAGCCACAGTAGCCATTGCTACTTCAGAACTCGTGACACCAAGGTCTAGCCTTGAAACAGCACTGGGCCAGTAATCCACAGTTGAGGAAACCCTGCCTTGGATCCTAGATACCGTTCTGATGCACTCTGCTGCACTGCTTCCAAAACCATTCTCGTATTCTGGTCCTGTAATGATAAAGGGCAACATTACATTAGCGCTTGCAATTATTTTCTGAATCAGTTCATAACATTCTAATGATTATGTACCAAAAATCCTTTGAACGTCCACTTTCTGGTCTTGCACCATTTAGAATTTACCCTCCTGTGCCCTGTTTAGGTGCAAAATGGATGATTACGCATTAATTTACATTGAATTCAACTTGCCACATTTTTCCAATTAACATAATCTGGTAACATTGTTGTAATTTACACAGCTTAGTACGCTGCCTATCTTTGTATTTTCCAATTTAACTGCGTGGTGTTCTATTTTATCAATAAGTCATTTATGTATTCACTGTTCAGACTGCAGCAGAGTTCCTTGGGGAGCACTGATTATAAGACATGGGACCTGAAGTAAGCTATTCAGCCCATGATGTCTGCCCATCAGTGAAATCATGACTGATCTGATAATCCTCAATTCCACTTCCCTTCCTTATCTCAATGACCCTTGATTTCTTTATTAATTGAACATCTATCTGCCTCATTCCTGAATATACTTGATGGCCCAGCCTCAATAACCTTCTGTGACACAGAACTACACAGATTAACTATCTTCTCGGAGAAGGAATTCCTCCCATCTTCCATGCTAGTCACATCATACAACAAGATAGGAGAATTGGCGTTTTTGATAGGGATAACATTGTGGCTGTACTTAGGGAGAATATTCCTGGGAGTACATCCAGGGATGTTATTTGGGTAGAATTGAGAAATAAGAAAGGGATGATCACATTTATTGAGATTGTATTATAGACTCCGTAATAGCATGATTGAGAAACAAATTTGTACAGGGATCTCGGTTGCCTGTAAGAATGATAGTGGTAATGGTAGGGGATTTTAACTTTCCCAACTTTGACTGGGACTGTCATAATGTTAAGAGCTTGAATGGAGCGGAATCTGTTCATGTGTACAAGAAAATTTTCTGATTCAGCATGTGGATGTACTGTACTAGAGAAGGAGCAAAACTTGACCTATTTTGAGAAATAAGGCAGGGCAGGTGACTGAGATTTCAGTGGGGGAGTACTTTGCGGCCACTGATCATAATTCTATCAGTTTCAAAATAGCAATAGAAAAGGATAGACCAGATCTGAAAGTTAAAATTTCTAATTAGGTAAAAATTTTGAAAAGCAGATTGAGGACGGATATTACAGGTAAAGAGATGGCCAGGAAGTGGTCACCCTTCAAAAAAATGAGATAACAGAAGGCCGGAGCTGGTATGTTCCAGTTAGGGTAAAGGGCAAGGTTGGTGGGTGTAGGGAATGCTGGATAACAAGGGAAATTGAGGGTTTGGTCAAGCAAATGAAGGAAGCATATGTCAGGTATTGACAGCAGGGAAAGAGTGAATCCGTAGAATTGTATAAAGACTGTAGAAGTATACTTAAGAGCGAAACTAGGAGGGCAAAAAGGAGAAATGAGATAGCTTTAGCAAATTGGGTTAACGATAACCCAAAGGGATTCCACAAATGCATGAAGGACAAAAGTGTACCTAGGGAGGGAATATGGTCCTTTAAAGATCAGCAAGGCCACCTATGCATGGAACCACAGAAGATGGGGAAGATATTAAATGAGTATTTTGCATCAGAGTTTACTGTGGAGAAGGAGCTAGAAGTTAGAGAACGTGGGGAAATAAATAGCAACATCTTGAAAAATGCCCATATTATAGAGAAGGAGGTGCTGAATGTCCTAAAATGCATAGAGGTGGATAAACCACTGGAACGTGATCAGGTATACCCCAGAACTTTGTAGGAAGCTAGGGAAGTGATTGCTAGGACCCTCACTGAGATATTTGTATCATTGATAGCCATAGGTGAGGTGCTGGAAGACTGGAGGTTGACTAACATTGTGCCACTATTTAAGAAAGGTGGCAAGAAAAAGCCAGGGAACTATAGGTCAGTGAGCCTGACATCAGTAATGGGTAAGTTGTTGGAAGAGATCCTGAGGGACAGGATTTATGTGTATCTAGAAAGGTGTTACTTGATTAGAGATGGTCACCATGGTTTTGTGTATGACAAATCATGTCTCACTAACTTAATTAAGTTTTTTTGAAGAAGTGAGAAAGGAGATTAATGAGGTCAGAGCGGTGGATCTGATCTATATGGACTTCAATGAGGCATTTGGTAAGGTTCCACTTAGTAGACTGGTTCACAAGATTAGATCACGTGGAATACGGGGAGAACTAGATGTTTGGATATAGAACTGGCTTGAAGGTAGGAGATGGATGGTGGTGGGGCAGGGTTGCTTTTCAGACTGCACACCTGTGCGTGGCGGTGTGCCACAAGGATCAGAGCTGGATCCACTGCTTTTCATATATTTATACAAATGACTTGGGTGTGAACATAAGCAGTATGGTTAGTACGTTTGCAGATGACACCAAAATTGGTGGTGTACTTGTCAGCAAAGAAGGTTACCTCAGAGTACAGCAAGACCAATTGGCTGAGAAGTGGCAGATGGAGTTTAAATTAGATAAATGAGAGGAGCTGCATTTTCTGGAAGGTTAAACAGGGCAGGACTTGTATACTTCTTGGGTAAGGTCTTGGGGTGCGTTGCTAAACAAAGTGACCTTGGAAAGTAGAGTCGCAGTTAGACAGAATAGTGAAGAAACATTTGGTAATGCTCGTCTTTATTCATCAGTGCATTGAGTTTAGGAGTTGGGAGGCCATGTTGCAGCTGTACATAGCTTTGATTAGCCAAATTTTGGAACACTGCATGCGATTGTGATCTCCCTGCTATAGGAAAGAAGTAGTGAAACTTGAAAGGTTTCAGAAAAGATTTACAAGGATGTTGCCAGGGTTGCAGGGTTTGAGCTACAGAGAAAGGCTGAATAGGCTGGAGCTATTTTCCCTGAAGTGTCGGAGACTGAGGGCTGACCTAATAGAAGTTTATAAAATCACGAGGGGCAAAGATAGGGTGAACGGCCAAGGTGTGTTCCCGAAGCGGGAGAATCCAAAGCTCGAGGACATAGGCTTAAGGTGAGAGGGGAAAGATTTAAAAGGGACCCAAGGGGCAACTTTTTCAGACAGAGAGCGGTGCATGTATGGAATCAGCTTTGAGAGGAAGTGGTGGGGGCTGATGCAATTACAACATTTGAAAGGCATCTTGATGGGTATATCAATGGAAAGTGTTTAGAGCGATATGGGCCTAAACTGGCAAATGGAACTAGATTAATTTAGGCTATCTGGTTGGCATGAAGGAGTTGGCTCAAAGGGTCTGTATAGCTCTATAACTCAATGACTTGTCTGTTATTGTCCTGGCTGAGCTGCAGGAGACAATTTTATTTTAGCTATGTCACTAATTTGCTTTCACTTTCATAATCTTTAATACCAGGTAACAGTCTGTTATGAGGGATTTTATCAGATGCCTCTGAAAAATGATATAAAAACATCCATAGAATTCCCCTCCCAACTACTTGGTGCTCTTCAAGGTATTAGTAAACAGGTTTGCCAACATCATTGACCTTTTATAAATCGGTGCTTGATTTCTGTAATCAGCTGCAAATTTTAAAGGTGTTTTATCAACGTATCTGTAATTATTGCATGATTAAGGTTCATGATGTTGTTAGTTGATAACGTGTGTTTGAAGGTAGAAAAACAGTGTCTGGATTTATATTCGATTTGTATGTCTATGTTGTGTGTTAAGAAGGGAAGGACATAGTTGCAGTTCCATTTCTGAGTTCTGTAAGTGGTACCTGGTTTTCTGAAAGTTTGTTTATTTCCATTTAAGTGAAGTCTTTAAAATCCTCAGGGTGCATATTTCAGTACGTTAGTAACAAAGGTAGAAAATAAAAATTAATCCGAAGTTGCCAACAATAAAGTGTCCAATGACACAGCAAGACAAAGACAGAAACAAGTTTTTTAAAAAGTGCAAACTGTCTGTCAGATTTCTTTTGGAGAGAGAAGTGTGGCTTTTGGAGAGAGAAAAGGCCTGTAAAAACATTAATGCCGTTTTACAATCCTCAAAACAGTCAGGACAGAAGAAAATACGTCCTCAGTGGCATAAAAGATAATAAGAGAAAAGTTCCAGAAACAGAGGCCTTGCTTAAGGAGCATATAAAGGAGTAGGTGTGCCGAGGTAGCCCTTTATTTAAGGGTTTCAGAGAAAAAAAATTTAAATAAAGAAGATAACATCAAGTGAATTTGGGTATCTGCCTGACAATGTGAAAAATTGCCCAGGCTTGTCCTCTACACACAAAGCAGGATATCGCAAACCCAGACTGTTGCTACCCCATCAGTCTACAGATAGCTCTCCTATAACACGATAGTTGGGCACTAGCATAACCTCGTGCTGTAGAATATCATGTTATAGAAAATTGTGTTACAGGGAAATTGCTGTAGAAACTCACTATATCTGTACAGCAGAAAGTTAGTGTTAGCCAAACAGCATCCGCTGTTCATCAATCATGTTACAACCAATTCACATTAATGAAACACGCGTTATAGCAGAACTGCATGGACTTTGTCTTCAGTAAAGTGGTGGAAGGGGTTACTAACAAAGCTAACAATCAGCACTTGCGTATCTAACCTGCTCAGTTTGAGTTCCATCAGGACCACTCAGCACTAAACTTCTTGATAGCATTGCTTCAAGCATGGGTGGAAGAGCTGAACTGGAGAGGTGGGTGGACATGACTTCCTTGATATCAAGGCAATGTTTGACTAAGGACAACTTCATGGAGTAAGTAGGCATGGTGGGATTGAGAGGTGAATCTCTCCATTGGTTGGAGTCAACCCAAAGAATAAGGTTGTGGATGTTGAAGATCAGTTAACCCAGCTCTAGGATTTTTGCAAGAGTTCCTCGGGGTAGTGTCTAAGGCCCAAGCATTTTTATCTGCTTCATCAATGTTGTAATCATCTGAAGTGGGGATGTTTGCTGGTAACTGCACGATGTTCAACCCTATTTGCTATTCCTCTAGTTCCAACCAGTCCATGCCCAAATTCAGCAAGACCTGGACAATGTCCAGGCTTGGGTTGGCAAGTAACATTCATATCCCACAAATGCCATGTAATGACCATCGCCAACAAGAGAGAATCTAACCATCATTTCTTGACATTCAAATGGTGTTAGCATCGCTGAATCCCACACTGTCAACATTCTGGGTGGTTTACTGTTGACCAGAAACTGAACTGGATTAGCCATGTAAATACTGTGGCTACAAGAGCAGCTCAGAGGCTAGGAATCCTGAACCGAGTAGCTCACTTTGTGATTCCCCATCCCCTGTCCACCATGTACATGGCACGAGTCAGGATTACGATAGAATACTCCCCACTCACCTGGATACATGCTCCTCTAACAGCAGCCAAGAAGCTTGATATCATCCAGGACAAAACAATCTGCTTGATTGGTGCCCCATCCAACAACATTTGTCACCTCCATCATCAATGCTCAGTAAGCAGCATTGAACTGCAAAAATACACCGAAGCTGCTTAGACAGCACCTTCCAAATCCATGACCTCTACCTCTGAGAACAACAAGAGTAGCATTTGTATGGGAGACCATCATCTACGAGTTCCTTCTAAGCCCCTCGCAATCCTGACTGTTCCTTCAGTGTCCCTGGGCCAAATCCTGGAACTCCTTCCCTAACTCTTGTTTGTGAAGCTGGACCAAGCTTCACAGTTTAAGAAGGCAGCCCAACAACACCTCAAGGGCAACTCGGGACAGGTGACAAATGCTGGCCCAGCCAGTAATACCACTCCTCAAAAATACATGTCTTTTTCGAAAGTTTGTTGCAAGGACCAATTACAGCACTGCCCAATGAGAAAACTTTAAAGTGAGAACAAGGTGGCCATCCCCTGAGGTTTGAATATCTTAAGATTGTTGTTGAGGGTAATGTTTTGTATCTTTGTAATAAAACCATTTCAAATAATTCTTGTGTAATGTACCATTTGTGATTTTCTTACCGTATGTAATCAATTTTTATTACATTTTGTTAAAAATATTTTGGCAGTCCCTTGTGAATATGTTCAATGACCAGGCCACCATTGTAAACAAATTGCAAAAAAAATTGCACCATCAGCTAATGTCTTGTCGTCAAAAATCACTGATTATGACGTAGTCTTGATTGTGCCCCATGCGAGCTGTGGGATTTTACTGTGTTTCGTATAAAATTCTGGGGTGGAAGTCCGCTCTCCTGGGAATTTGTGCCATTAGTGTTTTTTTTTCTGTTTGCTTAAATTAATCTTACTAAATCCCTGCTCCTGATTGATTATTGAAATGTAGCCGGCTGTCTTTTCTCTTTGCTGTAACTGCTGATGTCAAGTAATATGTAATATTTGCCATTTCCTTGTTTTCTCTGATAATATGACTGTACTTGCACCTTACCCCGGTCACCCTCCTTTTGTCCTAAAGTTATTATAAAAACACTGTTATCTTTCATTTATTTCCAAGTTTCTCTCCATACTCCATTTTTGCCTCAGTCGTTAGCACTGCTGCTTCACAGCGCCAGGGACTCTGGTTCGATTCCAACCATGCACAATTGTCTGTGTGGAGTTTGCACATTCTCTCTGTGTCTGTGTGGGTTTCCTCTGTGTGCTCCAGTTTCCTCCTCCAGCCCAAAGATGGGCAGCTAGGTGGATTGGCCATGCTAAATTGCAGCTAGTGTCCAGGGTGGGAAATGTAGGGATAAAGTAGGGCTGAATCTGGCTGGGGTGCTGTTTGGAGGCTTGGTTTGGAATTGAGGGGCCAAATGACCTGACTCCACACTGTAGGGATTCTATGATTCTATCATTCTATCAGTTCTGTATTTTGGTATTCCTTGTGTCTTTTACTATTTGCCAGGATCTCTTTTTTCCTTTTTGCATTTTTGTCAGGATCTGAGTCAAAGAAGTTACTGGTTTGAGATAGAAGGTTCAGTTTGACTTCAATTCAATGTAACATTTGTCTAATCCAAACATAATGTACTTTTATTTTTCATCAGTACAAAAGACCAAACTTCTCGGCGTTTTTTTCTAGATCCCCTTGCATTGTGAAAATTTCAAAGGCCAATTTGAAATGTTCTATTGAAGGAAGAGTTTCAGCCAAATCCTTAAATAATGTTGACAATGTAATTTGCAGGAGGAGCGCAGTTCCTTCCGTTTTTGAATGTAAGGAAGTCCAAAATAAACAGAGATTCATTGTTTCATAACACACTGTGACCTTTTCCTGTGATTAATTCCGAGTGTCAGACTGGTGCTTGTGTGATTAAATATTATATATTATAACTTGAATAAGTTTAAAATGCAACAAAGAGAGTATGACCTAAGTAATCATATTATGTCACTGATATGCAGCATTAATCAAATGATGAGACTTGAATAAATTTGGTACCAAAAGTTCAGCTAAGAATAATTTATTTGTACTTTTTGATGAATTATTGATTTACTATAATTTTAAACTCTTCATTATTGAATGTGCCTACTTGAAATAGTTATTCTTACACAGTTGTCACAAATGTGCACAATTCAATATGATGTCATCCCCATTAAACTGAAAAACAAGTAGAATAAATTGTTCTGTGTATCAGCACTTCAAACTGTATACTTATGATGACAGCAATAACTTTCATTTCTTTAATATCGGAAAACATCCTGACATGGGAGTGAAATGAGAAGTTAAAAAATGATACCTACTCAAAGGGGGAGATATATTGATAAAAGTGGTAAGATTTGAGATGGTTGGGAGGTCAGTGGGTTTCAGTGAGGGAATTCCAGAGCTCCAGGATTAGATATTTAGCAGGCAGATTGCTATCTGTGGGGTGAAGGATTTGGGGATGCATAGCTTAGCAGAGTTAGAGTAGCGCTAGGTGTTGGGAAGATCATGAGACTGGAGGAAGTTAAAGATGGGGATGGGGTACAGAAACCATGATGAAATTTGAACAGTAATTTTAAAATTCAAAAGTTGTTGTGTTGAGAATTATCATCGTTCTACGTGCATCTGTTATGTGTGAGTGGTTTTGATCAGCTCATAGTTATCTAAGCTGGAAGAAGAGAAACCAACCAGGAGATCATTAGTTAGTGACGGCTTCTGGTAACAATAGTTTGGATGAGGATTTCAGCCGCAGAGAAACTGAAATAATGACAGAGAGCCAGCAGCAACACAAAAATGGAAATAGGTGATCTTTGTAATGTAGAGTATATGGGGCCAGAATCTTAACTCTGGGTTAAATATCTTAGGCAAGGGGAGAATCCTTCATGGTAATCTCAGTTGGTGCAATGAAAAAGTAGAACCAGCAAAAGCAGTCTGAAATTAGGTAACCAAACAGATGTGTTGAATATTTAAGAAAATTTTATACGGTATATATTGAGTAAACATTTTTTATTTCATGAATGTTAA
Organism: Stegostoma tigrinum; assembly: GCF_030684315.1. Classification (NCBI taxonomy): domain Eukaryota; kingdom Metazoa; phylum Chordata; class Chondrichthyes; order Orectolobiformes; family Stegostomatidae; genus Stegostoma; species Stegostoma tigrinum. The sequence continues at coordinate 19,823,794 of NC_081369.1, forward strand.
TCTGAAATTAATTTTACTTGGAAAGTTTCAAACCTAACAATTATCCTCCAACTTGTAGATGGCCCTGTTTTGAGCTAGTATTTCTTTCATCAGAACTACGTAAAAGGCATTTCTTCATTACAGGTTCACGAGTTATGAATTTGTGCATCTGTGAAGATAGTTCCTTTTAACTGGAAAGTGATTTAGTTAGAAATGACAGGCAGTAGAGCTTTAATTTCAAACAAGAGAAAGTTCATTTATTGCAAATCCATTATCATTATTCAGGTGAAAGAGATTAGCCTTTTCAGTAAAAGCTTATTAACTACAGGTATGTATACAAAAATAAAAATTGTCAGAAAAGCTCAACAGATCTGGCAGTATCTGTGCAGTGAAATCAAAGTTGAGATCCTTCCTCAGAACATTTCATCCAAAATGTTAACTCTGATTTCTCTCCACATGTGCTGCCAGACCTCCTGAGCCATTCCAGCTATTTCTGTTTTTGTCTTTAATTTACAGCATCCACAGTCCTTTAGGCTTTTACAAAATTTAAAATTAGTTAAGAGTAAAAGATGCTAATTGAGATGAAAGATTAGCCTGGAAGATCATTGTAGGCCTGTTACCTCTGGAAGTTTCCCTTTCTGACAGAAAGGGGTTAAAACTTGAAATCAAAATTAGTAGCTGCAGTGTTCTGTATCAGAGCTTGCTTTTTACATGTACTGAGTAGGTGCAGGCGCTTCATAAAGTACATAACCAGCCCGGGCCTTTACCGGTTCTGTAGGTGCTTCACTTGAAGACTGCTGTGTGCCTTTTCAGCAGAATGGCAGAGAGAAACACAGCTCTGTCATAATATTGAGTTAGTTCAATTGAGAGCTGTGACCTGGATTGGATATTTCCTGGGTCATCTGCTGTTCCCAACAAGACTTCATACTGTTCATAACTATTAGACTAAGGGTATTTAGTCTTTGAAGAAATTCTTCCTGCTGTTAATTCTTGCATCTTTAGAGGGTTCAGCTGCATTGCCTGAGTCTCTTTGAGTTTCACTTGCCTTGAGTGATGATTCTTGAGACATGTACAGCCCGATTGCTTCATCTGCTTCTTTGCAATTTAGTCCACAAGAGAAGTCAGGTGACCATTCGTAGGTATTTCTTTTTAAGGTTCCTTCTGACGATTAGATGATAAGCATTTTACAAAATATTTAATATCATAACTGTTCCATTCATTCCCTTCATACTGTTTATGCAAGTTGACCAAGGATCACAGACCATCCTTCTTAAGAGATTTTGGTAGTAGGTTGTGGCAGAGCAGTCGTTTTTGTCTAGGCGTAAGTGGATGTTTCAGATCAGGAACAAAACATTTTGTTTCAGTTTTAAGAATAATACAAGCAGTCCCTCCTTGTGGTGTAGAATTGACAACCTGTAAGTTGTAAAATAAGATGAGAAGGTGGTATTGAGAGTTCTTTAAGTCTTTACAAAATCTAACATCATATATTGTAATTTGCTCATAAAGTGTTGCTCCAGTAACTCCCAAGTGGTTATTAGAATTTAAGAAACATGATGATAATCTCAGCTTTGGTCTGTGCTGGTCATTTTGTGTTAAAATAATGCCATGTAATTGCAGATCTACAAAGAATACACACTTATCAAACAGAGGGAATTGTTCACAAAAAAACATAATTATATTTGAACTGTTTTTAATCTAGCACTAATTTCAGGTCTCACAAATGAAATGGATTTTTGGAATCGATGGTTTTACCAGATTACTTAGATTTGACCGCAACTTGTGTTTTTGACAGGTTTAGTGTGCTTAGGCATTCCATATTTCAGCTCCCCTTTCAGTGAGGGAGGGATGGGGAGAAACAGCTTCTAACTTCGCCCTCCGTTTTTCTACTGAATCTCCTGAATCTTTGCCTCCTTTTTTCAAGTTATGAAGAAAGGGTTATTAGAATATAGGATGCTGCACCACATCAGTTGATGGAGGTTGAGATTATAACACTTTCACATAGATTTGGATAAGTATTTGCAAAGGACCAAAGAAAGGGAACCAACAGTGTTTCCACAGTTGAGGGCTGCAATTGAGGTACAAACCCAGTCTCAGTGGCCATGTTTACTTGAAGGGTAACTGGCGAAATACTGTTCGAATTGACTGGCAATTTATTGTTATACCTCTTTCTTGCTATTATTATGATTTTGTTTTTTGCTTTACTCTGTCCAAAGTTGTGATATTCTTTTGAACATTAAAGTGTCTGGAGTCATAAGCAATGCTCCATCTGTGGTCTAATCAATATCTTGTACAATCTCTACATGAAATATAAAAACAAGAAATGCAATGACTTATTTGCCTAAAACTCAGACTCCGTTTTGCCTTTTACTACCTGCAATTCCACCTATAAGGATTTATATTCCAGAGAACATATCATTATCCCACTCACATTTAAACTTTAAAAGCCATATTATTTAGGTTACACTGCCTTTTTCACAAAATGAATTATATCGACATTTCTGTGCAATGAATTGCATTCATCAGCCATTTCCTGCAATTTCTGCTCTTCTTGTACCTCAATGTCATAAAATTGATATACTTTGATATCACTGTAATGGTGCTTGTTTCCAACTCCATTTATATGCATGAAAAATAAAAGCATTCTCACTCCAAAATCATGGACTTTACACTGCTTACACCCCATCAATTCATAAACATTAATTTACCCCTAGCCCTCAGTCACATTTTGCATTGTGTTCCCTTTAATACCAAGTGTATCAGTTTTATGACATATTTCTTATATAGCCTCTTAACTATTGCTTCTCAAAATTCATTGTTACAACTGATATGTGTGGTATGACTGCCTTGCAGCCTTGTAATCATCTGGAAGTACTAAAGATTGGGTATTTGTGTTAGGTTCCAGTTGGATTGTGATTGATTCACAGTCATAGAGATGGTTGAGAATATCATCTCATTGTATGTATTACTTACATAAATCATGTGTAGTTTGTCACTTATCCAAACCCAGTGAATGTATTCCAACTTTAAAACCCACTGTAGCGAAACTGTTCCATATGTTAGACACAGCTTTACTAATTCCATTAGCTGCTTGTAATGTGGAAGGTCATAAATTGGCTTAATTTTTAGAATCTAGATGGAAGTGGAATATATTGTTATTGAACTGCTGAGGTTCTGGCACATACTGTTAAGTTAGCCCTGAATTTTTACACTATGCAACACTACTTGTAGCTGGGCATTGGAAACTGGTGTTATGGAAATCCACCTAGTTACAACTGATCATGCTATAGTACTTTGTTCTAAACCTCAACTTTCTGCAATTTGATATGTTTCATTTGAAGTCTTCAAATTAATATTTCAGTTCCGATTTTCCTCTGTAGCTTGGAGGCACTTGTTTGATTTTCATTGTTCCTCATCAGTCTCTTTGTACAATGATCTTTAGAAGTCATTGTGCTTAAAATACCAGCTGCCGTAACTAAATGATTTAGGGCATCTACAACTGACACTAATTTGAAATCAAGTAAGATCTTTTTGCTGGCTTAAGACAAAGTTGAGTAGTAAAATGCTAGTTTGCCCTAGGTTTTTTTATTAAATTAAGTGCCAGGTATTAAGCTAGACTGGAAAGTTAATGTGAAAGGGAAAGAAACAGTTGAATGTAAAAATTGTTGCATTTTCTTCTGTGAATCAACAGATGTGTTTTGAGCATGTTTACAGTGGCTTTCATGCAAACCACCCAGCTTTTAATTTTGATTTTAGTTAGGTACTTAGCAGGACAAAATTTTAGACTGGAGTACGTTTTACAATTGGAACATGTGTATTCTTTGGCAAGATGGCTGGCTGGCAATATAGAGTGACACCAATGATGTGGATTCAGTTCCTGTACTGCTGAGATCACCACGAAGGTCCCACCTTCTCAACCTTGCCCCTCATGAGGTGTAGCTTCCCTCAGGTTCCCAATGTATGTTTGGATAACCTACATATTTGGAGTCCAAATTTAAAAGCAATACGTTTAGAAATAACAGTGACATGCCCAGGCAAGCAAACATGATCCTGCCCCTAAATGGGCAGGATGAGCAAACATTTTACATTTCCCGATACATCAGTTGAACTTGTACTGAATTGAGACTATTGTCTCCAGTATTTATTTTTTAAAAATAATGTTGGATTTCCCGATCTTGGCAAAGCTACCAAAAGAATTCCTGACCAACTCTGGGTGTCAAAATGTTGAAGCAGTGCTGTAAAACAGTGTGCACACTAGCTATAAAAACTGAGTCTGTGGGAGGGATGGTGGGGAATGATCAATGCCACCATGAGAAAGTCGTAAAAGGTGCAAAGCTGAATTACAGAGAGAGAAAGCCAGCAGGAACTAAAGTTAAGGTGAAAGAAAAACCTCAGATTTTATATTATTCTCCTCGCCATCTTGATGTCCCAATGCACTTTTCAGCAAATGAGGTGCTTTATTATTTGTAATTACATAGAATTGTACAGAAGTAACAGCATAAAAAGCCCGTTCAGTCTAACTGGTCTATGACATCACATATGCTTGATATTCTTACAGGATCGCAGTGCCGAAAGAGGCCTGAAAGCTGATTGTGACCATGCTGGTGATCAAGCTGTTATCCGCTTGATTCCATTTCCCAGCAGTTTGCCTGATGACTTTTATGCTATGGCATTCAAAATATTCACTTAAATGCTTCTTAAATGTTCAAGTGGTTCCAAAATCTACCATAATTTCAGGCAGTGAGTTCTCTATGTAATGGTAAAAATATTTTCCCTTGTTTCTGCTCTAACCTTCTTGCCCCTTAAATTGATGCTCCCTGGTAGTTGACTCCTGAACTAAGAGGAACATTTTATTTTTTATTGACTACACAGATATATTGTAATGAGCCTCCTCCAATCACACATCATTGCATACTATCAACATATCTACCCATGGATATTTTGACTATTACCAGTGAAATATTTACCAAAATAACACAAGTAATCTCTTCTGAGCTCCAGAATTGGGGCACAAAACAGAAGCCTCTGTTTGGACTTTGCACACAGTTGCTCAGTGGTTAGCACTGCTGCCTCACGGCACCAGGAACCTGGGTTCAATTTCATCTTCGGGCAACTGTGTGGAGTTTGCACATTTTGCCCGTGTCAGCGTGGGTTTTCTTCCACAGTCCAAAGATGTGCAGGTAGGTGGATTAGCCATGGGAAATGTGCAGGGTCACGGGGATACAGTAAGGGGGGGGCGAGTCTGAGTGGGCTGCTGTTTGGGAGTTGTGCTAAATGGCCTGTTTCCTTACTGTAGGGATCCTGTGAATTCACCCAGGCTCCCTCAACAGCACCCTCCAAACCTGTGGTCTTTTACTACCTAGAAGAACATTGACAGCAGATGCATTGGAGAGTTAGCTCTTGCAAGTTGCCCTCCAGATTTCTCTCACCTTGCTGAATCAAAACTGTCAGTGTTCCATAGTTGTCACTGGATCAAAACCCTGCAACTCAGTTCCTACCAGTCATGTGGGAGGACACACCAAGGAAAGCAGCTCAATGCCACCTCCTTGAGCAAAGTTAGAGATGGGCAGTAAATGTCAGCTAAGCAGTCACCACCAGCACCCCCGCAACCCCACCCCCCACATGCCCCCCCCACCCCCAACATGCCCCCCCACCCGCAACAACCCCCCACCCCCAACATCATCCATCAAAAAAATTTTTCAAACATCTTTTAATTAAATAGTACACTGTTACTCAGGGCTGAGGTCAGATAATCTGACGCAAGACAAAACTCCAAACATGAAGTTGGTTTATTTTCATTCCCAGAGTTTGAAATGAAGAGAGTTGAATAGTTGATTTTATTCTAGAAGCACTCTTCACTAATCCTGATGAGATCCTGGTTGGGCATTGCAGCACAAGGTGAACTGTTATGAGGTTCTTTGACCTAGCCATTCTGAATGCCAGCCTCTCTGGCAGTGTGTTGGCTCTAAGAATGTTTGTGTTGACTCTGATTGCCCAAATAGAGAAATATTCACCACCAAAAGCTGATCTAATTTGAAATACCTTCAGCCATTTTTTACATAGCAGCCATCACTTTCAATTCCAGGTGAGAGCACTATTTATCAGCAGCACCGATTTATACCACCCGGTTAATTGAACAATTTAAAAAGCCCCTTTCGGAACCATTGCACAAGAGGCACTTCAGTCCATTGAGGTCTGAACCTCCCAAAATATGTTACTACCTACATTATCCTAACTTTCCTGTGCTAAGCCCAGAGCCTTAAATACTATGTCATTTCAAGTGCTCATCCAGCTACTCATTAAAGGTTATGAATTTCCTGCCTTCACTACCCTCACAGTTAGTGCATCCCAGACGACTCCACCTCTTGGTGAAAAGGTTTCTGACATTTAAAATGTCACTGCAGTAATTTTTAAATAATATTTCATAGCATACAGTTGTCAGTGGCTGGGCACGTATTTATTGTCCATCCCTAGTTGGCCTGAGGTGATCGTGAGTTGCCTTCTTGAACCACTGTAGCCCACTTGGTGTAGGTACGTGCACAATGTCATGAGGGAGGGAAGGCCATCATTTTGATCTGGTGGCACTGGAAAGATAATGGTGTAGTTCCAAGTCCGGTTAATGAGTGGCTTAGAAGGAAGCTTGCAGGTGTTAGTGTAACCATGCTTCTAGCGCCCTCGTCCTACAAGATAGTAGTGGTTGTGGATTTGAAAGGTGCTAACTAATAATCTTGCTGCATTTCTACATTGCATTTTGTAGAAGGAACACACTGCAGCATTGTGCGCAGAGGAAATGCTTTTCAGAAGTGCAGATTATGAATATGATTCCATTCTTTAAAATTAAGCTTCTTGAAAATGCTTCAGATTTGCTGTTAGATGCCTTTGACAAATACTGAAGTATGTAAATGAATTGAACACTCTTTATCTTCATTTTATTGCGTGCTCATGACACTTTTCACCTCCCATCTAAAGGTGTTTCACATTTCATCTAGCTTTTCATGAACCCAGTTTCCTCCACTGGTATCTCCATGTCAAATTTGCGTCATCTGAATGTGGATCTTTAGGTTGATTTTCTGCCCTCCACTGTACAAAAGATCAAGCAAGGGTTTATTTGTTTTAGTACATGCCTGCAATGCTTTGGTGTTATTGCACATGTATGAACCTGACTTGTTGTCAACAACTTGGTCACAACGTTCAAAAATAAGACACTGGAACAGGTGATGGTGTTTACTCGGCTATGTATAACCTTTAGACTCTAGAATGAACAGCAATCAAGAACACCTAGCAGCAGCGTTATGAGAATTAGAATTCATTTGTCTGTTCTTTTAATATGATACATAAATAGTCCAATGCAAGGTGAGCAATCATGCCACTGAATTTAAACAAAAATGTGCAACAAAATTGTTGTGTAAAGACTTTTCTGTGGTAGATGTATAAAATGGGCATCATTCCTCGACAAGCCTTCACTTGTCCTGCTGTTTGGACATGTTATTTTAGTGGCTGAAAAGCAGTACAAGCATTCAGGCTTTATCTTGAATACTGAGCAGTGTTTCACATTAATTCCAAACAGTTTTCTTCAATGTACTGTTTAAAGACATTAGCTGTCATTCTTCCCACCATCATTTACCCCGCTTCTCTTTGCCTATCCCTCCCGACAATATAATTTATTGTCAAACCATTTTGTTGTAATGAATTTTGAAGCTCTTTAATAAGGTTTAGTCTAATCACCCTTGAGTGAAAGATAACCAACATATGCCGCTCAAGTGAGGGCGTTTCTGTCGGCTGAATATGAAATGTTAATGTACAGCCCAAATGCTTCTGGTGCTGCTTTCACCCCTCTCAGCTGAAGGAAATTGAATGCCATAGCTGACAAGTAGAGAAAGTTACAAGGGTCAATTATTTAATTTCTTGTGTGGAATTATGTTCACGTAACAACAAAATATATTTTAAAAGTTTATTTGCTGCATATAACTATGGAATGTTAACAATGCTGTTTAGTCCAACCTTTATTGACTCATCCTAATTTCCTTTGGAAAGGTGGCAGTTAGCCTGCTTGTTAAACCACAGCAGAGCTTGGGTGCAGTGCATGCATAGCTGATAGGAAAGGAGTTCCAGGATGTTGCCCACTGACAGCGGAGGTCCAAGTCAGGAAGATATGTCATTTGGAAGGAACCTTGCAGTTGTTGGTGTTCTCATGCATCATCTGCCCTTGACCTTGTGTGATAGTTTATGGGTTTGGCTAAAGGATCCTTTGTAAGGTGCTGGAGTGCTCCTTATAACTGGTGTACACTGGCCCCAATGCATTCATCAGTGACATAAGGAGGGATATTAACATCAAGCTAATCAAGCAGACTGCCTTGCTGTGGATGGCTTTTAAGCTCATGTGTTGCTGGAACTTCACTCGTGTTATTGTCATTGCAAATTTTATTACATTTTTTATGAACATTGTGACAATTCAAATCTGTTTTTATTTTAATAAAAACAAAGAATTGCACATACTCGAGATTAGAAACAATATCAGAAATTGCTGGAAAAACTCAGCTGGCCTGGCAGCATCTGTGGAGAGAAAGCAGAGTCAACGGTTTCGGCCTGGTTCTGAAGAGGGTTCAATGGACCTGAAATGAAAACTCAATTTTTTGTCCACAGATGCTGCCAAACCTGCTGAGTTTTTCTAGCAAATTCTGATTTTGTTTCTATGTCACTTTTCTTTACCTCTTCTTTCACATTACCCATTTCCTTAAAGATTATCTGTATATGATTATGATTAGAAGATTATATTAAGGAATTTCTTCTCTCCTTTTTTTAAATCTGCTTATCTAACATCCAGTCTTAGATAAGCCACGGTTCCAGTTGGTTAAATATTTTAATAAACTGGAGCTTGCCATTCTTGGTCCCTACCATAAATTTCTTAACATTGAGCTTTACAGTCCATTGTCTTGGTACAGTATACTGTTTACAGCTTTAGTATTCCATTGCTGAGCTGTGGTTCTGGCCAATGTCCCTGACATTGAAAAGACCTGTTCACTTCCATCTCATGTTCTCTAATTCTTATTGGTATCTTTGACACCTCCAAACTAGGCTATTGCAGTGCTTTTTTGGGCCCACCTTCCATCCTTCATTTTCATAAACCTCACCTCATTCAAGATCTCCCCATTCGTCTTGTTCTGAACAGAGACCTCATCACCAATCACTGCATAATCTCACTGACCTTCGTTCACTTCGAGTTTGCCGTCATCAAATTAAAGTTCTCATCCTTCTTTTGAATCTTCTGTGGTCTTTTTTCTCCCTGCCTCTAATTTCCTTCAGCCTACCCACCTCTGAACTTGCCATTATTCCATCTTTGCCTATTCCTATGTATCTCTGTCCCTTCACCCAATCACTTAAGATGATAGAGCAGTTGTGTTGTCACTGAACTAGAAATCCAGCAACTCAGGAAATGCTCATGAGAGATGGCGGAACTTGAATTTAAAAAAAAACTGGAATCAAGTTTATGTGAAAACTTTGTTGATTGTCGCAAAAACCAATCTGATTCAGTGATGTCCTCTAGAAAAGGAGGATTGCTGTCCTTACGTGATTTGGCTTGCAATGTGACTCCAGACTCTGAGCAGTGCAGCTGACTCTCAAATGCCCTCCATTCAGTTGTATCAAATCACTGAAAAATCTCAAAAAAACCTTGAAACCAGGAATTGATCGAGCTAACAGAAACAACAAACCCACCCTGTCAATTATTACCAGTATTGGGAAAGCTGTTTCACAGACCAATCAAGTAGCAGCATGGCAGTATCTGTAAGATATGAATCTGTGAGGATGACTGTGACCCAGTCAGGACCAACACCAACCCCACCCCTGGATATATCCTAATGCGCTGGCAGGACAGAAGCAGCAGAGGTAGTGGTGCAGTGGTACACAGTTGGGAGAGAGCTGCCCTGGGAGTCCTCAGCATTGACCTCAGACCTCATGAGGTCACAGTATCATTCAGACATTCACAAGAAAATCTCCTGCTTACCTGTGGCTCAGTAGTTAGCACTGCTGCCTCTCAGCGCCGGGGGCCCAGGTTAAATTCCATCCATGGATAATTGTCTGTGTGGAGTTTGCATATTATCCCCGTGTCGATGTGGGTTTCTTCTGGGTGCTCTGGCTTCCTCCACGATCCAAAGATGTACAGGATAGGTGAATTGGCAATGGAAAATTGCTCATAGTGCTCAGGGATGTGTAGATTAGGTGGGTTACAGGGGGACGAGTCTGGATGGGAGGCTCTGTGGGTCACTGTGGACTTGTTAGGCTGAAGGGCTCATTTCCACACTGTAGGGAATTTCAGTTTCCGATACCAAGAGTGACTCTGCAACACTACGACTGACTGTGCTGCTCAAGTTCTAAAAGACATGCATGCATCACTAGATCTGAGGTAAATGGTGAGGGCACCAACAAGAGCAAAAAACATACTTGACCTTCTCTACACCAACATGCCTGCTGCAGGTACATCTGCCTAAGACAGGATTGGGAGAAGTGACCACCGTATAGTCTTAGCAGAGATGAAGTCCCATGTTCAAACTGAGAACATCCTTCATTGGGTTGTATGGCACTACCACCACACTAAATAGGATAGACTTCAAACAAGTCTAGAATCTCAAGAGATGCTGTAAGTCTCATCAGCAGAATTCTAACAATCTGCAACTTCATGCCCTAACATATCTCCCATTTTACCATTAACGTCAAGTCAGGAGCGGAACCCTGGTTCAATGAATGGTGCAGGACACCACATGAAAATCCGTTTTTAGCCATACCTAAAATTGAGCTGTCGACCTCGTGAGGTTACAATACAGGACGACCTGTGTGCCAGACAGCATAAGCAACAAATGATAGATAGCTTTAAGCGATTCTACAATGGATCAGATCTGTGCTCTGCAGCCTTGGCACATCCGGTTGTGCAATATTGGTGGACAGTTAAACATTCACTGGAAGAGGAGATTTCACAATTATTCTCATCCTCAGTGATGGTAGGGCCCAATACATGAATGCAAATGATCACGCTGAAGTATTTGTAATAATGTGCATGATCCAGCTCAGTCTCCTTTTGGTGATCCTCAGCTCCACAGATGCAGTCCTTCAGCCAGTACAGTTCACGACACATGATACGAAGAGACAACTGCTGAAACGATACTGGAAAAACTATGGACCCTAACAACATACCAACAATTGCACTCCAAAACTGGCCATGCCCCTAGCCCAGCTGCTGCAATGCAGCTTCAACATTCACATTTTTCTGAAAAGTGGAAAATAACCCAGGTATGTCCTGTATACAAAAGGCAGGACAAATCCAACAAACCAAACTACTCTCCGATCGGTCTATTCTTGATCATAAATAAAGTGATGGAAGGGGTCATTAACTATTCTCTCGAGTGCAACTTTCTTAGCAACAACCTGTTCCTAGGCACTCCATTTGAGTTGTACAAGGACCGCTCCTCTTCTAAGTTCTTATAGCCGTGTTTCAGATATGAATAAGGTGCAGAAGTCCAGAGGGAAAGTGAGTGACTGCCCTTGATGTCAAGGCCATGTTTGTCTGCGTGGGGCATCAAGCAGCTCCAGCAAATCTAGAATCAGTGGTAAATTGGGGGTGGGGAACCTATCCACTAGTTGGAGTCAGACCTAGTGCTAAAGAAGACGATTGTTGGAGGTCAGTCATCTTGCCTCCAGTACATTTCTGCAGGGGTTTCTCAGAGTGGTATCCGAGACCTAACCATCTTCAGCTACTTCATCAATGTTTGCTTCCGTTGTACCATTGGAAGTCAGGATGTTCAGCACCATTCACAGCTCCTCAGATACTGAATCAGACCATGTCAAAATGCGTCAAGACCTGGACAGTATCCAAGTTTGGGCTAACAACTGGGAAGTAACATTCATGCGACTAAAGTGCCAGGCAATGACTCTTCTAAAGGAGAGAATCTTGCAATTGGCCCTAGACATTCAGTCGCATAGTCAACTGATTACCCTACTATCAACGTCTTAGTGGTTGCCATTGACCTAAAATTGATTTGGACTAACTATATAAATACACTGGTTACAAGAGCAGGTCAGAAGTTAGGAATCCTGCAGTGAAAACTCACCACCTGACTCCCCAAAGACTCCCCTCCATCAAGGCACAAGTCAGGAATGTGATGGAGAGCTTCCCACTTACCAGGATGAGTGCTGCAACAACTGTTGAAATATGATGTCGTCTAGGTCAAAGCAGCTCACTTGGTTAGCATCACGTCCGCAAACATTCAGTTCCTCCACCTCCTATGCACAGTGCAGCAGTGTGTATCATTTGCAATATGCACTGCAAAAATCACCTTTGAAACCCATAGCCATTACCATCTAGAAGGAAAACAGCAGCAGACTCGGGTAGACAAAGTGATGGATGATAAGTTGACAATGAAGACTATAAGTAGGTGAAAATAGGTTGGCTGTGCTAAAAGCAGCCCAGGTCATTGACAACCTGGGATGTGGGGATGGGTAAAGGACATAGCGGGTGAAGTCAGCCTACATTAATTTAAAGCTGGTTGCTTGGAAATATTCAGTAACAAACCAACGTTGATTCTTCCCACTGATTTTGTATTCCAGCCTTTGTTTTCCCATAAAAGCATGCCTGGGATAAGTGAATTGACAACCTGGACATGAACCCACATTCTAACATACTGTGACCCTATGGATTGCAATCTAATATGCTTTAATATAATGCATTAATGGCAGAATCTGTGCTTGGCAAAAACATTTTTAAATGTTCAATGTTGATTATTAAAACTAAAAATCACATAATACCAGGTTATAGTCGAACAGGTTTATTTGAACACAGAAGCTTTCAGCGAGTTTCCCTGTTTCACCTGAGGAAGGGGCAACAGTCTGAAAACTTGTGTGTTCAAATAAACCTGTTGGACTATCACTTGGTATCATGTAATTTTTGACTTTGTCCAACCTGGTCCAACACCGGCACCTCTGCGTCATGAGTATTAAAGCATAGTTGATAGAAAATACGTTGACACTTTAATTTTGTAAAATTAAAATAAGTAGATTACATCTCACTGAAGGAACAAATTTAATTTTCGCTCACATTGAAATACATTACAAGGCAGGACTTGACTGGTTCTCTTTTATTTTCTAACACCATTTGCTTTTGTCAATATCTTGTGTGTTCCATAGATTGCAACCAGTGAAGTGTTGATGTTGCTTAACACTGATTCGCACCCACTCCTCCCCCCCCCCCCCCCACCGTTGCCACAGACATCCAATCTGTGTGACCACAGAGGCTTGACTTTTATCTTCATGGTATTATTTGTTTTCCATTTCGTCAATACCAAACTAGGGTAAATCAGTTTTGCTAATTTAAACACTTCCAATCTCAAAAGTATTGCATGGATTGGACAGGGATTTGTTTTTGATAACGTGCAGTTAAATTGATGCTAATTATGCAGTTTGTCATTATACTTCAGAGAATGTGGACTTGATTAGTTGTTGAGTATGAGGAAGTTTAATTATAGGTTGTAGAAGTCATCTTTATGTATGAAACAAACTGCTTATTCGCTTTGTTTCAACCAACGATCAAAATTTGCAGTTAACATAGAACGTAGAACAGTACAGCACAGAACAGGCCCTTCAGCCCACGATGTTGTGCCGACCATTGATCCTCATGTATGCACCCTCAAATTTCTGTGACCATATGCATGTCCAGCAGTCTCTTAAATGACCTCAATGACCTTGCTTCCACAACTGCTGCTGGCAACGCATTCCATGATCTCACAACTCTGTGTAAAGAACCCGCCTCTGACATCCCCTCTATACTTTCCTCCAACCAGCTTAAAACTATGACCCCTCGTGTTAGCCTTTTCTGCCCTGGGAAATAGTCTCTAGCTATCAACTCTATCTATGCCTCTCATTATCTTGTATACCTCAATTAGGTCCCCTCTCCTCCTCCTTTTCTCCAATGAAAAAAGTCCGAGCTCAGTCAACCTCTCTTCATAAGATAAGCCCTCCTGTCCAGGCAGCATCCTGGTAAACCTCCTCTGAACCCTCTCCAAAGCATCCACATCTTTCCCTTAATAGGGCGACCAGAACTGGACGCAGTATTCCAAGTGCGGTCTAACCAAAGTTTTATAGAACTGCAACAAGATCTCAAGACTCTTAAACTCAATCCCCCTGCTAATAAAAGCCAAAACACCATATGCTTTCTTAACAACCCTGTCCACTTGGGTGGCCATTTTAAGGGATCTATGTATCTGCACACCAAGATCCCTCTGTTCCTCCACACTGCCAAGAATCCTATCCTTAACCCTGTACTCGGCTTTCAAATTCGACCTTCCAAAATGCATCACCTCGCATTTATCCAGGTTGAACTCCATCTGCCACCTCTCAGCCCATCTCTGCATCCTGTCAATGTCCCGCTGCAGCCTACAACAGCCCTCTATACTGTCAACGACACCTCCGACCTTTGTGTCGTCTGCAAACTTGCTGACCCATCCTTCAATCCCCTCATCCAAGTCATTAATAAAAATTACAAACAGTAGAGGCCCAAGAACAGAGCCCTGTGGAACACCACTCACCACTGACTTCCAGGCAGAATATTTTCCTTCTACTACCACTCGCTGTCTTCTGTTGGCCAGCCAATTCTGTATCCAGACAGCTAAGTTCCCCTGTATCCCATTCCTCCTGACCTTCTGAATGAGCCTACCATGGGGAACCTTATCAGATGCCTTGCTGAAGTCCATATACACCACATCCACAGCTCGACCCTCATCAACTTTTCTAGTCACATCCTCAAAGAACTCGATAAGGTTTGTGAGGCATGACCTGCCCCTCTCAAAGCTGTGTTGACTGCATTTAATCAAGCCATGCTCTTCCAGATGGTCATAAATCCTATCCCTCAGAATCCTTTCTAACACCTTGCAAACGACAGACGTGAGACTTACTGGTCTGTAATTGCCGGGGATTTCCCTATTTCCTTTCTTGAAGAGAGGAATTACATTTGCATCTCTCCAGTCCTCAGGTACGACTCCAGTGGAGAGCGAGGATGCAAAGATCTTCGCAAGTGGCGAAGCAATTGCATTTCTCGTTTCCCAAAGCAGCCGAGGACAAATCTGGTCCGGGCCTGGCGATTTGTCAATCTTAATGTTTGACAAAATTTTCAGCACATCAGCTTCCTCTATCTCTATCCATTCCAGCATGCACACCTTTTCTTCAAAGGTTTCATTCACTACAAAGTTCGTTTCTTTCGTAAAGACAGAAGCAAGAAACTCATTTAGGGCTTTCCCTACCTCCTCAGACTCCACACACAAGTTCCCTATGCTATCCCTGATCGGCCCTACTCTCTGTTTGACCATTCTCTTATTCCTCACATAAGTGTAAAATGCCTTGGTGTTCTCCCTAATCCATTCTGCCAAGCCTTTCTCGTGCCCCCTCCTGGCTCTCCTCAGACCATTTTTGAGCTCTTTCCTCACCTGCCTGTAATCCTCTAGAGCTGAGCTTGACCCTAGCTTCCTCCACCTTATGTAAGCTACCTTCTTCCTTTTGACGAGAAGCTCCACCGCTCTCGTCATCCAATGTTCCTTTATCTTACCCCTTCTTGCCTGTCTCAGAGGCACATATTTATTCATCACTCGCAACAACTGTTCCTTAAACAGTCTCCACATGTCTATAGTGCCTTTACCATGGAACAATTGCTCCCAGCCCATGCTTCCAAATTCATGTCTAATCGCATCATAGTTTCCTCTTCCCCAATTAAATATCCTCCCATTTTGCCTAATCCTCTCCTTCTCCATAGCGATGTAGAATGTGAGGCAGTTATGGTCACTATCACCAAAATGCTCTCCCACCACAAGATCTGATACCTGCCCCGGCTCGTTTCCGAGCACCAAGTCTAGAATGGCCTCTTCCCTCGTCTGCCTGTCAACGTACTGAGTTAGGAAACCCTCCTGAACACACCTTACAAAAACCATTCAAATCTTCTGCTCGAAGGAGGTTCCAATCAATATTGGGAAAGTTAAAGTCACCCGTTACAACAACCCTACTGCGTCCGCACTTTTCCAAAATCTGTCGACCTATGCTTTCTTCAATCTCCCTGCTGCTATTGGGGGGCCTGTAGTAAATCCCTAACGAGGTGACTGCTCCCTTGCTGTTCCTAATTTCCACCCATACTGACTCAGGCAGATCTTCCTCGACAATGGAAGCTTCTGTAGCTGTGATACCCTCTCTGATTAGTAGTGCTACACCCCCTCCTCTTTTTCCCCCCTCCCTATTCTTTTTAAATGCTCTAAACCCTGGAACATCCAGCAACCATTCCTGCCCATGAGAAACCCATGTCTCTGTTATGGCCACAACATCATAGCACCAGGTACTGATCCATGCTCTAAGTTCATCACTTTTATTCCTGATACTCCTTGCGTTAAAGCAAACACACTTTAACCGATCCCTTGGTTCCTTCCCACTAGCTGGTCTACCTCTTGATACTGCCTCACCTGCATCAACTCTCACCTTCGGTATACAGCTCAGGTTCCCACCCCCCGCCATACTAGTTTAAACCCTCTCGAACTACTCGAGCAAACCTTCCACCCAGGACATTGGTCCCCTTCCAGTTCAGATGCAACCCGTCCTTCTTGTACAGGTCCCACCTTCCCCAGAAGGCATCCCAATTGTCTACATATCTGAAGCCGTCCCTCCTACACCAGCTGCGCAGCCACGTGTTAAGCTGTGCTCGCTCCCTGTTCCTCGCCTCGCTATCTCGTGGCACTGGTAGTAAACTAGAGAACACTACTCTTGTTCGTCCTGCTTTGCAGCGTCCATCCTAACTCCCTGAAATCACTTTTTATATCCTCAATCCTTTTTCTGGCTATATCATTAGTGCCAATATGTAACACGATTTCTGGCTGATCGCCCGATCGGAGACGTCCCGGACCCTGGCACCAGGGAGGCAACATACCTTCCGGGAATCCCGATCCTGACCACAAAATCTCCTGTCGATTCCCCTAACTATCGAGTCCCCTACCACGAGTACTTTTCTATTCTGCCCCCTTCCCTTTTTTGCTACAGTGTCAGGCTCAGTGCCAGAGAACTGACTACTATGGCTTTCCTCTGGTAGGTCATTTCCCCCCCCCCCCCCCCCCCCCCCCCCCCCCCAGCAGTATCCAAAACGGTATACTTATTGCTGAGGGGAATGCCCACAGAGGATCTCTGCACTGTCTGTCTGTCGCCTTTCCTCCCATCTATCCTTGTCCTGAGCCCTTGGAGTGACCAACTCCCAGTAACTCCTCTCAATTACCCCCTCTGCCTCCCGAATGATCCGTAGTTCATCCAGCTCCAGCTCCATTTCCCTAACACTGTTTTCAAGGAGCTGGAGTTGGGTGCACTTCCGGCAGATGTAGCTAGCGGAGACGTGTGCCATGTCTCCCACCTGCCACATTCTGCAGGAGGAGCAAGCAACTGCCCTAGCATCCATACCCCACTTATCTGAACACCCACTCAGTACTAAAGTAGAAAGCTTAGTTCAAGTTGCTATAAAATTAATAACAAACTTATATTCAATAGAGAAAGTTTAGAATGAACCTTACCTTATTAACTAGGTTAGAGGAGGAGGGTGGGTGGGAGACACTACAGTTGTAGAGTCTCGGGTTTAGCCGCCTTGCCGATATATATGGTCACTGCTTTCCTTCCCGGCTGCCCCTCTGGTCCTTGTCACTTCCTCCACTGCTCCCGCTCCTTCTGTGAAAAAGAAAACACCGCTGCCCGCTACCGGTAAGTAATTTTTTTAAAAAACTGCCTTACCTTAGCTGCAGTCTTCCGGGTTCATCTTACTTCCGCTGCTGCTCGCACTCAAAAAAAAAAGTATTTGTATTTAGAGTTTAACCTTTTATAGCAAACTATTTGTTTTAAGAGATGAAATTGAATGCCGAGAGCAGATGCACAATACAGGATGTGCTGTGCCTGAGGCCATAGCACTCAGACCCGTGTCAGAAAATTATTTTGAAGTCCTACTTTAGGATTCAGGCACTTAGTGAAGCAGTCCTGCATTGTTGGATAAGGTATAAAGCCAAGATGAACACTAAAGATCCTATGTGACTACACAAAGTGTCTTGAACACTATTCTCCTCAACTATCACCACCAAAACAGCTCTTTCATTGCAATTTGTGGAATTTTGCTGTATGCAAAATGGCTATGACTTTTAATTACTTTGAATCTGTGCTGCATATTTCATTTGTGTGAAGGATGTTGCACATTACACAAACGTTAAAGAGCAAGTACGAGAAAGTTTGATTTGTTTTTGTTCTGGCTATTACAGTTTTTGTAAATCCTACAAACCTATTCATTGTAGGACTAATCCACAGTATATTGTCTTGGATTCCTTCTATACACTGATGCAGTTTAAATTTTTATATTGAACCATGTAGAACTTTTAAAGCAAAACTGATAAGAGATTAATGCATGATGTTATGGTTGTGGGACCATTTGAATAAGTGCAGTAAAAAGCATCCTGAGTGATTATCACAGCATCGTTCACACTAATTAGCTGTATTTCTGGGTTTAATTGCATTATGTGCAAAATCTGTTCTTACACTTTGTGCACATGCTTGTAAATCTAATGTGGATTCTGCTGAAGCAGCAGCTGGAATTAGGTTAAGCTTAGAACATAGAACATAGAACATAGAACAGTACAGCACAGAACAGGCCCTTCAGCCCACAATGTTGTGCCGACCATTGATCCTCATGGATGCACCCTCAAATTTCTGTGACCATATACATGTCCAGCAGTCTCTTAAATGACCCCAATGACCTTGCTTCCACAACTGCTGCTGGCAACGCATTCCATGCTCTCACAACTCTCTGCGTAAAGAACCTGCCTCTGACATCCCCTCTATACTTTCCACCAACCAGCTTAAAACTATGACCCCTCGTGCTAGCCATTTCTGCCCTGGGAAATAGTCTCTGGCTATCGACTCTATCTATGCCTCTCATTATCTTGTATACCTCAATTAGGTCCCCTCTCCTCCTCCTTTTCTCCAATGAAAAGAGACCGAGCTCAGTCAACCTCTCTTCATAAGATAAGCCCTCCAGTCCAGGCAGCATCCTGGTAAACCTCCTCTGAACCCTCTCCAAAGCATCCACATCTTTCCTATAATAGGGCGCCCAGAACTGGACGCAGTATTCCAAGTGCGGTCTAACCAAAGTTTTATAGAGCTGCAACAAGATCTCACGACTCTTAAACTCAATCCCCCTGTTAATGAAAGCCAAAACACCATATGCTTTCTTAACAACCCTGTCCACTTGGGTGGCCATTTTAAGGGATCTATGTATCTGCACACCAAGATCCCTCTGTTCCTCCACGCTGCCAAGAATCCTATCCTTAATCCTGTACTCAGCTTTCAAATTCGACCTTCCAAAATGCATCACCTCGCATTTATCCAGGTTGAACTCCATCTGCCACCTCTCAGCCCATCTCTGCATCCTGTCAATGTACGTAGCTTACGTAGCCAATATTTATTCTAGCAAATTTTTGACTCAAATGTGTGTCTGTTCCAGCTGGGGACTCTATTAGCTCAAAAACAATTTCTTTAGGCCCATATTTGAAATGTTAATTTGTCTCACCATATCAGCATTTGTGTACTTGTGTCCTACCACCATTGAAGAGGAAACTAACTTGAGACAGTAATAACAGGAAAATATAACCTTCAGGCTGGAAAAAGGGCACTGTGCTACTTTATCCAAGGTTCAATGCTTTCCTTGATTAGGTTACGCAAAAGCTACTGCTAAAACTTCGCACTTCTGACTGTAGAATTGCAATTGGATGTGGTAATGTTATCCGTCTGAACTAAATTCATAAGGTGGCAACAATACGTTATCTGTTTAATTGTGATTTGAAGTTCCTCACCATGCCTTTTGTGAAGATCTTGTAACACTTCTAAAGTACTTTGCTTGTAAAGTACTGTCAAATTCTTCAAGATAACCAAAAGCACTATATACAAGTCTTTTTTTTAAACCTACTATCTGCCCAATGAGGGCTCAACCCATATTTGACAGATATCTGAAAACAAACTGACAGTTATCCTTAGCAGATATCTGGAATATCTTTGGGGTTACCATGAAGTGTCACCTAGCAATGCCAATTTAGACCCAGGCCAGCTGTCCATGATAGATTTACTGTTTTACTACTTTCAAAGGTTTGTAGTGCTTCAAAGCAGCCATTGATAATTGATCATTTGGTTTGATTCTATTATGGAACCTGCAGATCTGCCACCGAGACAAGACAATCCCATAACATAACACAAAAAGCTGAGGATGCTGGAGATCTGAAACAAAAGCAGAAATTGCTGGCAAAACTCAGCAGATCTGGCATCTGTGAGAAGAAAGCAGAGTTAATGTTTCAAATCTGGTGAATCTTGCCAGAGTTGAAGTGTGAATTCTCCTTTCTTCCCATAGATGCTGCCAAACCCAAAACAACTTTGTGCACCTGGAGGGAAGCTGAGAGAAGCCTTCAACTGCTTGATATCAGTAGACTGTTTGTTTGTTTTTAATGAGGCCATTAAGCCTTATCCCTCTGAACTTGGCATTGGGCTTCGGGTGTATCTCTATTTGAAGACAGTACTCTGTACCAGAAGTAGTAATTCTGCACTTGTACACTTACCTCCTTCTTGGTTTGAAGACTCTTAAACATTTTGAGCTCTACACAATCATACACCTAGCTGACTGAATAAGCTAGTGTTTTTTTCAGTAATATAGTAGCTTTCATGCTGTAAGGTCATTAAGCATCACACTTTCACTGAGGCAGTCTGCTTTCAGGCTTCAGCCTTTCATAATCAGCATTTGCAAGCAGGGCAGAGCAAATAGTGGGAAACAAAGTTACTTGTGGCCATGAACTGACATTGGAGTAGTCCATTTACCAGAGCCTGATGCTTCTGATGCAGGCAGAATGCAAAATGGATTTTACCAAGTATTTTGAAAAGATCCCAAGTAGCAGAGTGGTTTGACAAGTAAAAGGACATAGGATCCAAGTGGTGAGTTGCTTCCAAAATTTAGTCTTGGACAGGAAGCAAATTGCAACGGTAAACAAGTGGCTTTGTGACTGGAAGTCAGTTCCTGTTGAGGTTCTTCCAGGCTCAACATTAGCTTCCTTGCTTTTTGTGTTATATATAAATCATTTAGACTTAAATGGGGGAGCATGCTTCAGAATTTTAGAGATAATACAAAAATTGGCCATTGGCAGACGAGTGACAAGTGGAACTCTGTTTAGAAAGTGTGATATAATGATGTGGGTAGAACAGACAAGGCAAGGGAATACAAGGGTGATTGGTAGGCTGCTCAGAAAGTGGGGGGCCTTGATGTCTGCAGACTCATCAAGGTTGTAGGACAGGTACTTAAGGTGTCTAAGAAAGCATATGGAACACTCAGCTGTGGCAGAGGTTATAAGAGCTGAAAAGTTAAGCCAGAATTGTATAAAACTCTAGTTAAGCCACATGTTGAGTGCATATTTGAGCAAACTTCAACATGAAGCAGAGGCTTCTGATGCCATGTTCTTTGCTGAAGGAAGAGAATTGATCTCTGACAAAAGTATGGATCAGTTCTCCCACTCAGAACCCTTCTCCTCCTCCTCCTCCTTTTCAGCAGGTTTTCCTCTATTGTCATTCCGCATTCTTCCTTTTATGCTGGAGTTCAAGTGTGACAGAAACTGCAGCATCCGCGCCTGGTTACAAGTCTTCTAAACAGAACCATTGAGGTCAAAACCAGCACTTTGACTATGTGCTGCACCATTTCCTTTAGAGTTCGACTGTAAGTGACAGTACAAGCCATCAAAAGTGCTTCAACTAAATCAAACAACCAATCAGGATCAATCAGCAACTAGCTATAAAATAGTTAAAAATTATTTTAAATAGCATTGGTGGGATTCTTCCTGCCGCTGAACATATGTGTAGCTGTGCCAAATTAAAGGAGGACATTAATTCAGTGACTGAGGTTGAAAATGGCATTGCTACAGTCAAATTAGCATCACACATACATGAGGCCACAATCTGCCAGAATACATAATTCTGCCCTGTATTCCTAGCATCAATGCTACAGATCTGTCCAAAATTTTGAGTCTGTGCCAGAGCTATATTTGTATGACACATGCAGAATTTTGGGCATGAAGAGATGGAGAACGTGCACCCAAATTTTGCAGCCAGTACCTGGTGTTCCCTTTTAAACCTTCCTCTGGGAGAAACCTCAATCATTGGTCTTCCAAGTTCCTTGAGTGACATAGCTGATCTTTCTTCCTGAGATGGGGAATAGCTCTAATTGATGCTTTCATATAAAATAACACACTGTATTGCATGGTATAAATCATAACTAAAACATAGAAGAACTTACTTTGTTAAATGATCGGGACAAATATCCAGTTCTGTAAGGTTATGTTCTTGTTTTGTTGGCAAAGTAAATGTCAGAGCAAAAGCAGGGCAGTGAAACCTGTTTAGATTAAACATTTTTACAGTTGTTAAATTGTTCATTCATTTTATTAAGACCTTCCACACCAATTAATCTTCGCATGCTATTTTGGCAGGAGGGAAGCTCTGTCCTGCTACAGGATGTTGCTTTTGTGGTTGGTGACAAATGCAAGTGACATCTCATTTTGTGATGAGTTTGTCAGCGTAATGGTTTGCCGAAGTTGGCTTTTCTACAGTTATATGTGATATGTGAGTAATCTCCTGTCTATAATGGGTAATTGTCGCCCAAGGTAACAGCATAAGCAAGAACTCATTGTAATTCTGTGACAAAAGGTGAGTGCTCTCAATGCCATCCATAATTATTGGGAATATATGAACAACTATTTTCTTTTCTATGTGGCTGTAAGGAACATACCTTTACTGAATAAAAAAGCAAGACCTACACTTTGATTTAACTAAATTGGCACGATCTGCATGAGTGGCAAACAACTTAGCTCAAAATAATTTGCATATTGGTTAGAATTACTCTTTGTTGCTATGACTGCTTTTGAATTCTCCAGTTACGCACCCTCTTTCCGTAGTTTGGAGGTGAGATGGTTAAAACAGCAGTTGTCCCTCAAAGGTTCTGTGGATGTCTTAGGAACTATGGGACAGCCATTCAGCCTGATGAGCCTGCCCCACCAATCAATATGATCACGGCTGAGCAAGCACTTCACTATCTGTTACCCACCCTATAAACTTCTGTGCCATTGGTAATCAGAAATCTATCATACCTTGCATTAAACATATTAAAAATAGACCTTCCACTGCCCTGTGTATTAGAGTATTCAAATCTTGTTTCTCTTCCTACCCAGCCCCCTGTCCTGTATTACAGATCACTGAACAAAGACAACACAGTGTGGAGCTGGAGGAACCCAGCACGTCAGGCAGTATCAGAGGAGTAAGAAAATCGACATTTCGTTTGGGACCCTTATTCAGCTCCACACTGTGTTGTCTCTGACTCCAGCATCTACAGTTTTTGCTATCTTACAGATCACTAAAGCTCTCCTTGATGTTTGTTTTTGCAATCACTTCCATCATCTTTACAGGGCTTTGATACAACCATATTCCTTTTATCCCGTGGACATTCTTGGTTTTGCTTGTGTGTTCCGAATGTTCTCATTTATAATTACCTTTCTGGGGAAATAAGATTAATAAATCGGGTCCTATATCTACTTACCATGGTCTCATTGATCCATATTTGGTTATAATCCAGTAGTCATGACTCTTATGATTATCTATTCATTGCAGTTTGTTCATGTTTTATCTCTGAATCTTTGTGGCGCAAAAGGAAGCATTTTGGCCCATGCTGTCTAACTAGCTCTCTGAGCATTTTAACTCTGCCAATCTCCTGCCTTTTCCATGTAACCTTGTGCATTGAGTTTAGTTTGTGCTTTTGCATTTTTCATGTACTGGTAACTAAGAGATAGCTATGTGATCACCTTCAGTGTTTGGAAGGGTCAGCGATAGTTTTTTTTTAATCCACTATTTAGTTACAAATTTGTGATTGACATAA
The DNA here is from genome assembly GCF_030684315.1 of Stegostoma tigrinum. Lineage (NCBI taxonomy): Eukaryota > Metazoa > Chordata > Chondrichthyes > Orectolobiformes > Stegostomatidae > Stegostoma > Stegostoma tigrinum. The sequence continues at coordinate 19,847,756 of NC_081369.1, forward strand.
ATACTGACTAAGTTAGTTGAAAACATTGCAAGACAGTAGAAGAAGACAAAGGTTGTTGTGAATTGGCAATTGTCACCTTATGCCTTTTAATTAGTCTAATAATATATTTACCTAAAGAGGGAAGTATAGAACTGTACAAATTACTATTCTGAATTTCAGTTATTTATATACAGCATCCCCTTATATTTGTATTTCTTTCTCCAAGATTTTGTTTGTATAAACAAAATGGTCAAATTTCAACTACTGTGACTTGTCCTGCCATTATCATTAGTTTTAACATATGGGGCTGGCATTATCTCTGAGTCCTGATTAAAGATCACAGACCTGAAATGCTCGCTCTTTTCCTTATTTGCAGACGCTCTGAGGTCTCATCAGTATTTCCAACATTTTCTGTTTTTATTCGGCATAGCTTGTGGTTTTAAATCCTTCATGATCTCTCTCAACAAGTTGAATGTTGGTTATGATGTGCATTTAAGGTGAGAAGGAAAGACATTTGCAGCATTCAAACATAAATAGGAAAGGTTTAGAGGGATGTGGGCAAAACACAGTCAAATGGGATGGGTTTAGTTTGGGAAACTTGGTTGACATGAACAAGTTGGACAGAAGGGTCTGTTTCCATGCTGTATTACTCTAAATGGTAACCAAAACCGAGAATCCAATATAGACGTTCAATTGTTAGCGTCTTAGCACTTCCTTGCAATGCCTCAGAAAACTTGACAAACAATGAATTACTTCCACATATAATCGCTGTTATTACATTGGGAACATATCTTATGCATCCATTTGAGTAATAAATAACAGCAATTTTGTGACTTCAAAAACAATTTGTAGGAAGTTCAGCATGTATTTGCTTGATGTTTGGATACAAAGGGCAAGAAGTTCAGGAGAGATGAAACAAACTACAGTTGTATTCCCTGGAATTTAAAATATTAAAGGGTAATTTGTTTGATGTTTTCAAGCTGTTATAGGGAACAGATAGGATATATTAGCAAATATTATTTCTACTAACTCTGAAGTCTGAAACTAGAGGCAGATCTCTCGGGAGAGAAATTCAAAAACAAGTTTTCACATGAAGTGCGTTGGAAGTTTGGAATGTTTTTCCATTATCAGCATTCAATAACTGGACCAATTATTCATTTTAAAACAGATTTTGTTAGTCAAAAGTGTGAAGGGACTCGAGTAGATGTATGGAGGTAGGTCAGAGACCAGCAATGATCTCGTTGAGTGGTGGAACAGGTTCATGGGGCTAAACGGACTGCTCCAGTTCCTATGCTTATTCCCTCATACACTGGTCCAGTGCTGCAGCCACCTGCTGCATGCAATTCTCTTTCAGCTGGACAGCAAGTTGTTCTGAATTGCTATCTGGGTCGGTGGCCTGGGGCATGGAGAGAAATGGACAAGACAGAAGGTGTGTGATGGTGTTTCATTGTCAGTTCCATTTTAAAAATCACAAAGTTATTTTTATCCAAACCCATCTGACAGGATACTAGCTACAGAGAGTTCAACACTTGTTTTATTCCCTGCCCTTTTCTTTCATCTCAAATGGAATGCAATATTGGGCAATGAGTACTACTGGTGTTCTGCCTAACCCCAAAACTGGTTTCCACCCCTTCCCTTGAAGATTAGGTTAAAATGATCCCCTAATACTTCTCCTTTGTTTTAAGTGTGCTGCACCTTGCCCAAACTGCACATAGTGCAGCATGTTTGTCAGGCCAGTGGTTAGAAGTGATGTAGGACATCAGCTTCAGTCCATAACTTCCCAACTGCTTCAGTATTTGATCTTGGATTGCTATTGCAGAAAAACCAACAAGTGAAGGACAAACAGAGAGATCCCCAACCTGTTGCATTTGTTTATTGCTTGAGGAATAGTTTGAAATTTACTGCCAAACATTAGTTAATTATGCATCAGAAAATGGGGCACAAACTATACCTTAAAGAAAAGGAGCCAAGTCTTTCTCTTTAAAAATGTATCTTTCGACCTTTGCATTTGAGAAAGTCGTCTTGTGAGAAATATACATAATAATATAATAAGAAGAGAAGAGTTTTTGTTTGTTAAGAAGCCTATCGGTTAAAGATCATACTGTGTAAAGAAGCCTATGGTTCCATTCAGGTTCTTATTGTAAATTTTGGTGCAAAAAATCTTGTGTCCTTCCATATCACTACAATTTGCAACGAATATTCAGACAGAATTTTACAAACCACTGTAAGTTAATATTTTAAATTAAATATCAATGCTTTTAAGTGTGGAGATTTAACATGCAGCACACTTTGATTTTGTTGAGGTTTCCCATTAATTTAAAATGTAATAATTTCAGAGTTGTTCTTTTTGAGACCCTTAAATAGGACAAAGTATAGTTCTTTGACTTCGAAATATGATGTGTGAAAATGCCTGGTCTGTCAGATTGGCGATGCTCTAGGGATCAACTTATGTTGGGTGTGGTGATAGTTTGAATTCCATTGTCATTTCCACGGGGTGGAGTGCCCGCTAAAACTGCTGGTTCTCCTCTTCAAGAGGTCAGGCAGTTAGTAAGGGCACTGATACTTTAACTTTTTGAAAACTCCTTTCCCTTCCCTACTGATTCTTTCACCTAGAGAAAAAGAGAAGTGGTTTGTCATACACTCACCCATTCTTTGTATTTTTACGGACAGACAGGCCTGAGAATACCAAGAGGCAGCCATTCCCAAAACAACACCTGCTTTTTGTGTCACATAGAATTAATGGCACAATTTAACGTAGACATTTGGCTCAACTCATCGCTCCATATAAGACTCCTGTCACTCCCTTTTCATCTAATCTTATCAACATAACTTTCAAAACTTACAAAACCTTTCTCTCGAGTGTGTTTATCTAATTTTTCCTTAAATGGAAGAAAAATAGGAGCTCTACTTAAATGCTTCTGTGCTATTCACCTCAATACTCTGTTGTTGTAAGTTTCACATTGTAATTGCTCTCCAAGTGAAGAACTTCCTCAGGTATTCCCTATTGGGTTTTATTGGTGATTAACTTTTATTTATGGCCCTAACTTTTGTCTCTTCCAAGAGTAGCAACATTTTCGTTGTCTCCCCTGTAAAACCCTTCACGATGTTAAAGACTGCAAATAGAACAGTTATTTTGAGATAAAAAGGCCTGTTCAGCCATTTTTCAAAGGTACCTGTATATGATAATTAGGCTTATGTGGAGTAGTATCAATAAGTTATGCCTTTTCCATCAGTCAGTGATTAGTTTGCTTTCTCAAATCTGCCCTGTTGAAGTGTTGGAGTGTGAAATGCAGTAATCCTGAACCTTTCAAAAGTTTGACCAAACCAGTCTTTCAAATCTTATTGGTCCAGATTTTCTGATTTTTCAATAGTTATGCAGAACATCCATTAATAGTCATGCTCCAGGTCTACCCTGAAGTTCCTATACACCAACCACACAGAAACTTCTGATGGGCAATTACCTTATATCTTTAGCCCTCCAAAAAGTTTCTAATTCCAGTGTCGTGTCAGAGTCTTCTGAGGGTTCTGACTCACTTACTAGGATTGTTACCCAGGTTAAGTTAGACTAATTTTAAAACTCGTACTAACTATTAAATTAACCTAACAAAAATTTCTGGAGAAACTCGACACGTCTGGCAGCATCCCTTGAAAAAACAGTTAACATTCCGTGTCTAGTGCTTTTTCTCCAGAAGAGCTTGAAGTTCACTCGTTTCGAAACTTCTAAGTGTTTCTCTCACATAGGATGCTAGACCTGCTGAGTTTCTCCAGCTTTTTTGTTTTTGTTTCAGATATACAGCATCTGCAGATCTTTGTTTTATCAATTATTTTCTATAAAACTAAACCCCTGACTTTCCCATTCCCAATCCTCAAACTTGCTCTACCCTTCGACCACTTAATTGTCACTCTATACCCTCACACGCTTAGTTTCTCTCTGTAGCTTGTCAACTGTATTTTGGATATTTAAACCCCGGAATATGCCAGTTAGTGTTGTATAAAGGGTGCATGGTTTGGTCTTTAATGCACCGTGATCACAGTCTCCCAGAACAGGCATGCCCCAAGCTTCTCAAGAGGCCAAGTTCAGAGGCCTAGGCATGAAATGTGGAACTCCTGTGTAAAGTAAGAAAAAGTAGTGGAGTAGCAATCTGACTGCCACTCCTTGAAGACATAGCTCAGTATTCCCGAGGCCACTCTATCAGTGACTGTCGGTAAATCCTGTTTCTGGATGTTTACTGCAATCTGACCTGCTGAAATAACCATGCAGTACATTGTTTTGCTGATTGATTGTTTGCCGCACTTGGCAAGTACCCTGTGTGACACAACCTTCATCCTTGCTTGTCACCTGCTATTTGCATATGCCAGTAATCTGCACTTGGCTTTTGTTCCTCTTGCAAATTACCTGTGCCAAAATATTCTTTTTTCCGTCCATCTCCATGCCACTGTGTAAGATACAATGGTATGTGTTCGCTGTCATGTAATTACCATGATTTGTTTATTCTGCGTGCACAGGATTTCAGATGGATGAATCAATTGCACAGTTGTAAGTACTTGAATAGTCTCTGTTTGAACAGAATTTAAATTAACCAAGGTCATTGAAGGTTAAGCCACATTAATGGCAAATAGAATTCTTCCTTGCTCACAAATCATCTGCATATGAATGATTAGTCTACCATTTAGACAGGTGAAATCAAGGGAAGATTCAACATTGTTTGAATGGCAGTATGAAAGTTATGACCAATATGAAAGCTGTGGCCTTTAGATGCTGCATGAACATAGAACAATACAGTGCAGAACAGGCCCTTCGGCCCTCAACGTTGCAACGGCCTGTGAACTAATCTAAGCCCATCCCCCTACGCTATCCCATCATCATCCATATGCTTATCCAAGGACTGTTTAAATGCCCCTAATGTAGCTGAGTTAACTACATTGGCAGACAGGGCATTCCACGCCCTTACCACTCTCTGAGTAAAGAACCTGCGTCTGACATCTGTCTTAAATCTATCACTGCTCAATTTGTAGCTATGCCCCCTTGTACAAACTGAAGTCATCATCCTCGAAAAAAGACTCTCATTGTCCACCCTATCTAATCCTCTGATCATCTTGAATGTCTCTATATGAAAAAGGCTTTGTCTTGGAATTACAGCTTTACCATCAACAACACCAGTCCTGGCATTTCATACCTGGCAAGTGCCCTCTTAGCAATTAATAGCAGAGATAATAGGAACTGCAGATGCTGGAGAATCCAAGATAACAAGGTGTGGAGCTGGATGAACACAGCAGGCCAAGCAGCATCTTAGGAGCAGGAAAGCTGACGTTTCAGGCCTAGACCCTTCTTCAGAAATGGGGGAGGAGAAGACGGTTCTGAAATAAATAGGGAGAGAAGTGGAGGCGGATCGAAGATGGATAGAGGAGAAGATAGGTGGAGAGGAGACAGACAAGCTAAAGAGGCGGGGACGGACCCAGTAAAGGTGAATGTAGATGGGGAGGTAGGGAGGAGATAGGTCAGACCAGGGAGGACAGACAGGTCAAGGGGGCGGGATGAGGTTAGTAGGTAGGAAGTGGGGGTGCGGCTTGAGGTGGGAGGAGGGGATAGGTGAGAAGAAGAACAGGTAGGGAGACCGGGATGAGCTGGGCTGGTTTGGGGATGTAGTAGGGGGAGGAGACATTTTGAAGCTCGTGAAATCCACATTGACACCATTGGGCTACAGGGTTCCCAAGTGGAATATGAGTTGCTGTTCCTGCAACCTTCGGGTGGCATCGTTGTGGCACTGTAGGTGGCCCAGGATGGACATGTCTTCTTCCAGATCTTCTTTTCAGGTTTTCACTAAGCCTTCTGTGACTGCTGAATTGATAGGCCATGACTGGCTACCCCTTCATCTTAGAAAGATGTAAAAGCTGCTGGCTTGCTATTATGATTTTATTTTCTTTATTTAGAATGTAACAGTACAGTTGGGAATGTAGACATTGAAGTTAAAGAAATGATTGCAAAACAAAAGTGCCCATCAATACAAGCTTCACTGAAAGAAATGCCAAGTCCCTCATACTGTCGTTACTGTATCAATTATCTAAGGAGTGGGAGGGGGAGTTGAAATGGTTCACGACTGGGAGGGTGCAGTTGTTTGTTGCGAACTGAGCGTAGGTGTTCTGCAAAGCGGTCCCCAAGCCTCCGCTTTGTTTCTCCGATGTAGAGGAGGCCACAATGGGTACAGCAGATGCGATATCATCTCAGTTTTTCCTCTACCTCACCTATCTTCTTCCAGATCTTCTTTTCAGGTTTTCACTAAGCCTTCTGTGACTGCTGAATTGATAGGCCATGACTGGCTACCCCTTCATCTTAGAAAGATGTAAAAGCTGCTGGCTTGCTATTATGATTTTATTTTCTTTATTTAGAATGTAACAGTACAGTTGGGAATGTAGACATTGAAGTTAAAGAAATGATTGCAAAACAAAAGTGCCCATCAATACAAGCTTCACTGAAAGAAATGCCAAGTCCCTCATACTGTCGTTACTGTATCAATTAACTGTATTTTTTTTAATTCACTCTTGTCCCTGATTTGGTTAATATACTGTAAATCTGGTATTTGGTATAGTTATAAAGCTTTAAAGGAGTTTATTTATAACAAATGAGATTGGTCAAGGATGGGAATGATCATGGGTATGCTGTCATGAAGAGATTAAGAGCTATAGGAAGCACTCCTGCTTTTGTTGGACCATGAGCTATAAAGGAATTTTTGGATCCAGCTGTTTTCCAGCTCTTTCTCTCCCTTTCAATACCTGGGAAAGCTGCCGCGTAGATGTTGAACCTGAAATGTAACTAACACAATAGCCACACTAGTTTGTTAAAGTACGTACAAAGGAAACATGCTTCCAGAGATTGAGCCAATCATCTTCCTCCCATGCCCTCATGCACGTACATCCATTTTACCACCTTAGAGGCTTAGAGTTACCCCTCTAAGCTGGTCTCAAAGTCTCATGGCAGTTTGAACTTCAAGTACCCCTTGCACTTTCAAAAATTGTTTTTTGTATTTGTTCATGGGGTGAGGGTTTCACTACTGAGGTTGGCATTTATAGCCTGTGGGCAGCTAAGAGTAAACCAGACTATCCTGAGAGACTGGAGTCATACCTAGGCCAGACTCAGTAAGGATGACAGATTTTTTTCCCAGAAAGACAACAGGAGTGTCCACTGACTCCATGGGTACAATGTTAAGTTTTCACTATGAATACTCACCTGTGTTTTTGTTATGGACTCTGCATGTGCATTCACTCTGCAATTTTCAATGATTGAGGCTGTTCAGGTGATGTGAACTGCAACATCCCTTGCTAAGAATTTCTGACCAGTGATGTTGATAAAACATACTAAATAAAGTAATTACAAAATAAAATACCTTTTGGGAGGACATTTGATGTGAAACTAGTAGAACCTTAAAATAGTTTATAGAGTGGCTCCCGAGGTCACCCTTGAGGTAAATACAGAATTCCTTTCAAGCCGGTCAGGGAATCCAACCACTTGTTTCACCTTTATGATGTACTGTGTTATCTGCGTCTTGCTTGCTCAAGGTCTTTTAGTCCCTAGTTTATTTCCATATGACAACCATCATAGATCACTCTGTAATTGTTATTTCCAAGCGTTCCTAAGAAATCTAGAAAGGACCTTCATGAAGCTCAAAAAATGTATTTACCCATCTTCAATTTAAATCCTTTTCTTCACTAGTTTATATTTGATTTGTTTCAAGCAGTGATTTTTTTTGAGATCTGCAGTTGCTCCAGTTGCTAGCAATCACAATATAAACTTTGCCTACAGAGTAATTAAACTTCACGTCCCTCATTGCTGACCAAGCCCATATTTGTTATTCACTGAAATCCTAAGAACGCATTGCCAAATGTTGGCTTTTAAAACTGTCTGTTTAAATACTCCTACTTACTTGAAAGAAGTATTTTCAGTGAGTACTTTACAATATACCAGGTTAATTGTTGAACTTGCTAGTCCTTTGCTAATCAGTGATCACTTTTCAAAATAAATTCCTGTTAAATCATGTAACATCATCCATATGTATAAAATTCGGAGTAAAAATCCTCAAAAATATTAAATGTCGAAAATTTGAACTAGCTGAGTGGACACCATGGGCAGCATGGATCAGTTTGGGCTGAAGGGCCTGTTTCCATGCTCTATTACTCTTTGACTCTAAGTCTTAAGTACTGAGATTTTTATTTCTTTAAATCTTAGTTCTAATCTAAAGTGTTATCAACTACTGTAAACTAATATACTTAAAATGCACCTAAACCTTTCATGTTCAAAATATTTTGAAGGACAGTGCATTGTAGAATGTATTCATTTTAGTGTTGAACTGTAATTGACACAGTTAAAGTGTTAATTTCACAGGCCCTTTGAGCTACAAGAGAAATAAAGTAATTAAAATTTGCCTTTTGATCCTGTGTTCAAAAATGTTACTTTCAGTAGTCAACTTTGTAAACTTGAATATCCCTTCTAATGAACTTTGAATACGCACATTGCAAAACAATGCATTGCCTGTTTTCCTAGGAATGGCATTGCGTCATAAAGTGCTTGCCTTCTCCTCCTTAATGTGAACAGTTAGTCTGTTTTGATTCTTTCTTGCGTGCATTTGAGATGCATGCCTGTGCAAATGGGAACAATTTTCTTACCATTAAGTTAGTCATCAAGAGTAAATAAAGTTCTTGCGTCAAGTGGATAATGAACAAATACAGACAGTTCATTTTGGTAACGTTTTCCTTCTGTGTACTGTAAGGTTCTTTCAATTTGAGGCTATAGAAGGAGTGAAAAGCGAGTTTGAATGCCATTTTTAAAATTTCTGTGTCATCTGTGGGCTTTACTGGCTAATATGTATTACAAATACTTAATTACCCTGGAGAACGTGGCTGCCTTCATGAACCACTGTAATCCTTGCAGCACGGGGATACCCACAGTATTATTAAAAAGGGAATTCCAGGATTTTGACCCAGCAGTGAAGGAAAGATGATCAGGATGTGTATGGCTTTCAGAAGAGCTTGCAGATGGTGCTGGTGTTCCCACACATCTGTTCCCTTGTAATTCTAGATGGTAAAGGTTTCAGATTTGGAAAGTGATGTTGGAGAAACCTCAGTGAGTTACTGCAGTGCATCTTGTAAATGGAACACACTGCTGCCACAGTTCATTAGTGGTGAAGGGAGTGAATGTTGGAGGTGATGGACGTAATACCAATCAAGCTGCTTGGTCCTGGATGGTGTCATGTTTTGAGTGTTGTTGGTGCTGTGCTTATCCAGGCAATTGGAGAGTATTTCACCACCCTCCTGACTTGTGTCATTTCGATAGAGGGCAGGCAGTGGGGAGGCACATGATGATATTTTCACTGCAGAATTCTTAACATCGGACATGACTTTGTAGCCATCATTTTTTTATGTCGTTATTCCAGTTTGGTTTCTGGTGTGAATAGTAACCTCCAGGATGTTAATAGTGATGTATTCCGCAATTGTCATGACACCCAATGCAAAATGGCAATGGTTATATTCTCTTGTTGGAAATGGCCATTGTGTGATGCTTGTTGAGCAAATGTTATTTGCCATGTATCAACCTTAGCTTGGATGTTGTCTGGGTCTTTCTCCATATGGACATGGACTGCTTCAATATCTGAGAAATTACGAATGGTGCCGAATGTTGTGAAGCCATCGGCAACCATCTCCACTTCTGCCTTTTTGATGAAAAGAAGATAATTGATGAAGCTGGGCTTCCTCCTTTGTTGAGGATAGAGATATTCTTGGAGTGTCTGCTTCCTGTTAATTTTTAAACTTTCAGTTGTCCATCAGTATTCATGTCTGGATCTGGTAGGGCTGTAGAGAATAGATCAGTTTCATTGGGATCACTTCGTCCTCTCTGTTACATACTGCTTCCACTATTTGACATGCAAGTCCTCTTGTGTTTGTGGCTTCACCAGGTTAATGGCTTATTTTGGATATGCTCCTGGCATGCCCTTAACAGAAAGATGAATGGATCTGAACAGATCAGATCTGTTTCTCAAAGACCTCACACATCATTACTATGTCATACTTAGGGAAGCTTTATTTGACATTTCAGCATATCTCCTAATCCCAAGCTTTGAAACAAATGCAACATACTGAAGGTATTGGACGTTTTAAATAAGAATGATGGAAATAATATTGTTGGAAATGTTCAACAGGTTTGACAGCAACACTGTAGAGGAAAAACTGAGTTAAATTTAATCAGGATTGTTAAACTTTAGTGATGTAACAGGTTTTAAGCAAACACAGAAGCAGGGAAGGGACTGCAATACAGTAGAAACCAGCAGGGATTACATGGTGATAGTTTTGATAGGCAAAAAAAATGAATGCAGCAACTGAAATACGGATCTAGGGAAGGTGTAAATGGGAATTTCAGAATCATTACCAATTTCTGCTATCAAGAAAAAGGAAACAGTGGTACGATCTAAAACTGTATCACTTCACAGGACAAGATTCCAATTCTCAAGCTTGTTTGCTTCATTATAGCAGTGTAGCAAACCAAGGATAGATTCCAGGGTTAGCTTAAAACTAATATCTACTCAAGCCCATTGACTCCAACTCTTACTATGACTATACTTTATCCGACCTTGCCCATTTGCTCTGTCTCTTCCACACCTGATCTGACAGCCATTTTCTACACCTTGTACTTCTTCCTCAACTGAGCTCATTCCCAGCTTCTGCTCTCACCCCTCCCCTTGCCCCAGAATCAAGAACAAGTTCCCCTTCTTCTCCCCCTCTAACCAAACCAGCCTCCACATCAATGCATTATTATCATTCACCATGTCTTCAACTCCCCTGTGATCCCACCACCAAACACACTTTCTTCTCTTTCAGCGTTCTGTGATCCCCTCTATGATACCCTTGTTCACTCATGAGTTGCTCCCAACTCCCCCCTCTTCTCAGACAAATACTAGAGATGCAACTCCTGCCTTTACTTTCACTTTCTTTTCATTAGTCCAGGGACCCAAACACTCCTTCCAGATGAAACGATTTCCTTATATGTATGTCAGTGTAATGTACTATATTCCTATCTGACAAAGAACTCGCCCTTGAAATGGGGAGACCAAGCACAGATTGGATGGTAGGTTCTATTCATCCCCTGTTTCAGTTTGCAAGCATGACCCTGATCATCCAGTTGCCTGCACTATCATCTTTTGTCTTTCACCATCATTCTTTTGGTCATTTCATCTCTTCTGCCTTGCCTATCTTCGACCTTCCCACTTAATCTTCCTACCTGCCTTTCCTTGCTTCTGTGTTTGCTTAAAACCTGTTGTATCCCTAACTTTTTTTCTGATTTCAGTTCTGATCTGATGAAATGTCTGATCAGCTAAGTATTTCAAGCATCTTCCATCTTTATATCAAATTCTAAGCCGATCATTAATCTCATGTATTTTTATTAACCTTCACAACATGTGGTGCCCTTTATTTTGTACATATTCTGTAGTGTTCTGTGTTTCTATTTGGAGCCCATGCAACTCTTCCTCCTCCACTTTCCACCCAATCTACCTGGATGCGAAATTGGATAATGTGTACCAAAATGATACTACTGTGATCAGCTCTTTGAAATATTGATTTTGCATTGTCATGGGCACTCATGATACTTATGCCCTTCAAGTGATTCATCTTGTATCAGAGCTGCATCTTATCACAATTGCTATCAAATTTCAGAAGTGTTCATGTTAATAGATATCTACTTTCATGCAACACAGTGACCATGTTCAGTGGAATTAACAGCACAGAAGTAGACAATTTACACCCTATTACTGTGATGCCTGCTCCACATAGGCTTCTTTCTACTGTACTTTGATTAACTCTGTCAACATAATGTTCTTCATCTGGTTACCCCTTAAATATCTATCTGCTATTTACCTCAATCACTACATGTGATAGCAGGCTTCATATTCCAACCACTCTGCATAAAGGAAGTTTCAACAAAAAAAACTTAATTTATGTAGCATTCTTAGCATAATAAAACTTCCCAAGGTGATTCTCAGTAAAACAGTGTGATACCAAGTCACATTCAGATATTCAGTCATACAATCAAAACTTGGTCAAAGAAGTAGGCTTGAAAATGACATATTTAGAGGCCCTGCTGAGATAGGAGTCAAGAATGGTACTAGCTGGGTAGCTGTTTCTGGAGCCGATACAGACAAAATAGGGCAAATTTCCTCCTTCTGTATGGTAAATTTCTTAGATTTGATGAATGCTTTAAAGGAGAAAAGGGAGGTAGAGAGACTCAGTGACTTATAAATAGAATTCCAGAATTTAAGGGCAGGACAACTGAAGGCAAAGCCACCTGAGAAATGCACAGGAGGCCAAAGTTATATGAGTGCAGATATCTGAATTGTGGTGTTGCAACAGATTGTAGAGATGCACGGGGACAAGACCAGGTTGAGAAATTTAAAAAGCCATTTGTTCATTGACTGGAAGCCAGTACATATCAGCAAGCATAGGAGTGGGAGAGGGATAAGATTTAGTGCCATAATGACTTGGCAGCAAAGCTTTGAATTGCTTCAGGTTTACAGAGGGAGCTCCAGTAGAAGTGCATTTGAGTAGACAAATGTGGGAGCTACCATGGCAAGGAAGAGAACTCAGCATCAGATGTGCTGAGATAGGCTAAGTCTGAAGCTTCCTGTTGAGGTACTCTGTAACAAGGTGGTTTTGAAACCATTTGTCAAAAACTGTTGTGTTCTGTAGGATCTAAGTGCTGAGACTATTACCACCATCGCATGTAAAAATCGTTTCAGTATTTCCTTTTGTTCTGAATTGACTGAATAGGCATCTCACCTAATAATCTATTATATTGGCTTGGCTGGAAAGTCTATACTGTTCAAAGAGAATGTGCTGTTTAGGAAGATGATGCCTGATTTTGTCTCCTGCCCACTGCTCATCAGAATTTTCCAGGGAATGTGGTCAGTTGGCATCAGGTATCAATCCAACAAAGTGTTCATTATTTTTAAAATTAAGCAAAATCATATAGTTTTAAAGAAACTAAGGACCATTCCTCCACTGTCCATCATATGTAAAGCTATTTCTGAATGAGCTCCTGAAAGGAATAGCTGTAATTTTTATCATACACTTCAAGCCCTAGACACCAAACTGGTGTAAATATAATTAAATGGGAGAAATTATCTGTTCTGATTAATTAAGAACTTTGAACAAATCATCCCAAAGCCACCTAAGTTCAGGGAATGAAACATTTTTTTTTCCTATTGACCTAATTCTTAGAGTCCAGTATCCTTCTGGTAAACCTATATTGCTCTCTCAGTACTCGAAGTGTGGTCTGACCATGGCTTTGAATAAACACGACTTGTACACATCTGTATTCCGTTTCTCATGCTAGAAAGGCCAGTATCTTGTTTGCCTTTTGATTATTTTCTGTACCTGTTAATTACATTTTAGTGATCTGTATACCTAGACCCCCAAATCTCTTTAGATGTTAGTTGCTTCTGTTTTTTTCACCATTGAGAAAATACACTTTTCTCAACTTTTCGGCTCAAACTGAATGTCGTCATATTTGCCTGATTTAAATCCATTTGCTGTAAATTTGCTCGTTTATTGAATCTATTATTAACATTGTTATTTTATAATTCCATCTACACTGCTTCCACTGCCACCTGTGTTTTTGTCATATGTTAATTTGGATTGGTGATTTTTGCGTTATATCAAGTAAGGTATTCGTGGATACAGTGAATATTTGAGGCCCCAACATTGATCCTGATGATACCATAAATTAACCCTGCCAATTAGATTGCCTTCCAGTTAACCTACACTGTCTCCTTCCGCTCAATCACAGATCTTCCTTATCAATAAGAATTTAAATGCAATGCCCCTGTTGCCTGCTGAGGAAGACATAAATCTTCTCAAAGAACAGGAGCCGGGAGTCCTTCATGTCCCTTAGTCCAATATTTCTCCCTCAATAAACACCACCAAAATTAACTTATCTGACCACTTGTTTGGTGTTTGTGGGCTTTTGTGTTTTCCTATAAACAATAGAAATTATATACAGAAATAAAGTATTCATAGGAAATACAGAGAACACATTATGTAAATGCAAGTTTTTTATTGTATTCAAAATATTTTTTTAAAAGCAATCTGTTGGCATTTCATCAGAATTGAGCATGAGGAAAAAAGATTTGTAACCCAAAGAAATAAAATATGTGTTCAATATGACAAAACTTTTTATAATGTTTGAATCTAGAAATCAAAACAACATATAATGAGATGAACATCTGAAATACCAACATATGCTTCTACTCTAAGCATCTGCTGAACAATCAAAAATGACTATACATTACTTCGTGGAACTTTCTGTCAACTTATAGAGGATGTGTTTTATAGATCACTACTACTCCCTGGAACAGTACAGATATTTCCATAAATAGTTCACAATGGCAAATTCCAAGTCTAGCTTGTCAAAGGGACCATTACAATCCCATAAAATAACAAGACTTCTATTTCTGCTTTTTTTTTAATGTGTAAGTATATATATATATATATATATATATATATATATCGTGCCTTTCGTGACTTCAGGCAGTTCCAGCACTTTTGAAGTGTGATCACTTGTAATATAGAAAATACAGCAACCAACTTTTGCACAGTAAGCTCCCACAGATTAATGCAATAACTCCCAGGTTTCGCTTCAAATTGTGCCTTAGGATCATTTGTCCCTCGAGAATGACAGGGCCTCAGTTTAGTATTTAATTTAAAAGAAGACAACTCTGACTGTGTAACACTCCTTCAGTGTTGCACAAAAGTGTTTAACTGAAGTATGCTCAAATCATTGAAGTGGGACCTGAACCCACAATTTCTGACTTGAAACCAACTGAGCTTTGATCGTTTTGTTCCTTTCAATCCAGTATAAATAAGTTCGTCTGCTGAGCATTACCTTATATGAATTACTGAAGTGAATGTTTGAATTATTTGCATTGATCTTTCTTCTTGGTGCTGAAAACCTCGTAAACTCCATTCTTTCTTCTTCGAAAAATGGCTCTCATCGATGTGAGTTTTACTTAGAAATATAGAAGTTAGAAGCAGGAACAGGCCATTTGACCCTTCAGACCTGCCCCACCATTCATAATGATCATGGCCCATCATTGAGCTCCATACCCTAATCCTGCCCTCCCCTATACTTTTTGGCCATTTAGCCACAAGAGCTATATCTATCTCATTCCTGAAAACATGATGTTTTGGACTCGAGCACTTTCCAGTTTTATTGATGTCAGTATAGTTGCTGTTGGGCAACACTTACTTTCCTGGCTAAAATCAGCAGTGTTTTACCTCAGTAATGATCTCCTTCAACCTCTTCCGTCGGGCGGAAGGTACAGAAGCCTGAACATATGCACAAGGAGGTTCAGAAACAGCTTCTTCACAACTATTATTAGACTGATAAATGGACTCTCTAGCCTTAAATAATACTGATCTTGCTAACGTTGACCTCACCTAGTGCACACCCCATGCTATGTAACCTGTGTGCCCTTGTCTAAGTCTTTTTGATCTGTACATTCTTACTTGCTATGATCTGCCTGTATTGCTCGTAATCCAAGTTTTTCACTGTACTTTAGTATGTGACAATAAATCAGTCAATCAATCAATGCAATTATCATAGAACAGGTGTTACTTTGATGTTTTTAAAACATGAAATTCAGTGAACTTCATTTGCCCTGTAGGAAAAATGAATAACATGTTTGTCTTTCTTAATAAAAATGGATTGAAATTTTCTTTTTTGTTTAAGTGTAACATTGACTTGCAACTTAACTTGGAAATATCGGAATGAATTGTGCTAGCTCATGAGAGTCATGTTTAATGGTTTAGTCTTTCCAGACAGGGTTTGATCAGAATGTAAAGTGAAGTACAGAGGATTTATCCTATCTCGAGGCCACTATCTATCATTTCAAATATATCCCATTTATCTTTTCACGTTATCTGTCGTTTAAAAGATCACAAAACCGATCTTTAGAACCACTCCGTGACAATCAATCAGTGTTATGCCTGACTCTATTCCAAGGAATAAGAGAATCACTTAAATGTGCATGAAATCAATTTATCCTTCATTTAACACTTGTGAATGAAAAGGTTGAATTTAAAGTTAAAAGAAAATTACATCTTTTTAAAATTATTTTGTGTTCTTCTGCTCTCAGACACATTTCAGCTTGGATTTATTCGATTTGCCTTGAGGCATGCATTACAAATTTTAATTTGCTTTCCTTTGTGTCAGATGTTTATTGTCACTGTTGTTTGTTAGCTAAAGGACTATCTGTATACATTCTGAGGCAAGTGTGGACCAGGCTTCAGATCCAAGATCCCCACATTGACTGAGGTTTGCTGAAATATAGCTAACCGCCTTCTTTTACATGGTCTGTCAAACATAATACAAATTTGAAAGATCAGCATAATCCAGATAGTGCTTTGATGTGTCAGTCAGCAAAGTGATTCGGACAGAGATTATTGACTGGTACATAAATACATGCTTGTTGGGTTTGGATTATCTTTTTTGAAGAAAATCTGTTTTCATTAGGTCTACTTGTCTTAAAAAGAATCTATTAGAATATGTGCCCTAACAGAAGCCAATACTGAATGTAAAAGTATAGTATATGTGCAGACTATGGTATCACTGTTATGATTTGACTAGACATGGTTTTTCAGAAAGCCTGAGGGATGCAGGTAGCACTCCCTTTGATCATTTTTTTATCAGTTACAGTGGATATGAGTAACCTGCTTGGCATCTTTTGATTGCAGAAACTACATCCTACTTCTAAGGAACAACTCACCTGGGATGATCTTTTTAATCACTAGAGTTTTACATACCTTTTGTGTTGATAGAGAAGACATGGACAACTGTAGGGATTTGTTTTATTGTTCCAACTATTAACAGCAAAACATTTTATATGGAGTCTTTAGGATGGTAATACATTCCAGATACATGTGAAAAAGCAATCAAACAAATGTTGCCTTGAGACAAAGAAGACACTAGAAGGAATTACTGAAACGTTGGTCAAAGAGTAGCTTTTAACAAGAGGAACGAGACAGTAAGGTTTATTAAGGGAGGTTGAGGTTTGAATACACGTTCATTAATAGCTTAGCAAAGGGGTGGTGTATTACACAATGAATGAGTGAAATATCATGCAACTATCTAATTGACACAAATCACATCACACATAGAAAGTGAGGTAATGGTTGTAAAATTGACTTATGTATTATTATGTTCTAGCTCCTATGGCTGAAAGTGTTTGATGGGCATGAAACCAGAGTTGTAGGGCCACAGATTGTTATAAGGGTACCATTGACTCCACGTTTCACAATGCATTTGGTGTAAATCAGCAAGCTTCTTTTTGTGCTCTGACCATTCTAAAACTGTGTTCTGTTAAAAGTCAACAAGGCATAAAGAAAACGGGACAAATCAAGTCATTGCAAACATGACATGGGAGCAAAATTTAGTCATTAAATGGTAGCTCAGAAGAATTATGATAACGGAGTAGTTTTACCTTATGAAGCCTTCTATCATGACTTTAACATTTTGAATCACCTATATAACTGTTGAGTATGTAGCTTTTGATATGCAGATTTTGGAGTCACATGAAAAATTTAGTCTTTAATTGTCATTGTTAAACTTGCAGCTGATCTATATTTGTCATAGTACATGGTAAACCTGTAAAGTAAATTTATCAAACCTCTTTCAGATTATTGAATACAGCTCTAACGTGAATTTTTAAAATGCAGTTGATGCAGAGGTATCACTTTCAGCCATAGGATGTATAATTACGAATAGCTTTGTTTTACAACTGGAACCTCACTTTCCATGTTTGATGTGATTTGTATCAGTTGGAAAGATGCATGGCATTTCACTCATTCATTGTGCAAAACCCCAGATATTTTGACATGAAATGGGCATGATCTGAGTTCATTTGTTATGATAGTGTACTATATCTCCATGGTGTTTGTCCATAGTGAGTCAGATGACATACCATTTTAAATCAGTATGTGTTTCATCAGAATTATCGTTCTGCTTTTGAAAAATCCTTTCCTGCTTTGTAAAGGTCTTTATATCAAATACATTTTTATATGAAGGTTGGAGAAAGAACAAACAGTGCAGAGTATGGCCAGAGGGAATATGTGATAAAAACATACAGATTGTTACTTAGTATAAAAGAGCAAGACTAGGGAAAGTTCTTTTAAATTAATCCATGGGATAGGGACGTTTCTTTCACAACCAGCACTTTTTGCCCATTACTTATTGACCTTGAGAAGGTGGTAGTGAGCTGTGTTCATAGACCATGTACAGCCCATTTGATATAGATACATCCACAGTGCCATGAGAAGGTATGTTACAGATTTTTGACTCGGTGACAGTGAGCAGCAATTTAATTTCAAGTCAAGTGTGTGCCTTGTAGGGAACCAGGCATCTGTCAATGTTTCTCCTGCCTTTGCCCTTTTAGGGATTTGGGAAGAGTTGCTGCATCTTCATGGTACGTGCTGATGCCAGTGTGAGCAAATATTTTTAAGCTGTTGGATGAGAATCTGATCAAGCAGGTTTCTTTGTCCTGGGGAGAATAAGATGTTTTTTTCCTGGGAAAACACGGTAAACAGATTAAAGATGAGGATTTGTTGTAAGAGTGTCTGCTCATGATAAATTACAACTGCTCATGCTCACCTCTATTCTTTTTTTAAAGTATGCGAGTGCACAGGCAAAATAAATCTGATTTTTAAAAAGTGAAAAAATATCTGACTTTAAGTTTTTTTTCTTGCTGCCTATATATTTTAATTTTTAAGGGTTTGTTAAGTTTTACCATTCTTCATGTTAATTTATTTCAGAAATTTTAGGCCTCCTACATATGATCCTGGGAGTCAACAAGCACAGCTGTTATTGTCGTCAGAGATTTTTGCTGCATTTTAATGTATAAGTCTCAGGGTATGATTTAATTGGAGAATCTATTCAGTGGATCATAATTTTTTGTGCTTGCCTTGTTTATTTCATATATAATATTGATTAATACTTCTAAAGTGGAATCTTTCTGTCGCTAGCTAAAATAGAGAACATATATTAGTGTCTGAGATTCTGTCTTTAACTTCATAGTTTTACATAAATAAATGAGGATGGCGCCATTTATGATTTCTGCACAAGGGAAGGATGTAAGCTTGGTACTCAGTATCCCGTCTCTTTGGAACCAACTCTTTACAACAGTGTTCCAAGGCCTTTTCTTTCATTGTCATGCTGATTCAGTGCCTAAATTTTGGGCTTTTTTTTTGTGTGTCACATTTTTCCTTTGTGTCTGTTGCCGGATCTGTCAACTTGTGGATTGCACTTTGAGGATAGTTACAGGATTTGGATAGTTTGAAAAAAGAGAGTATCCAATGATTTTGTTGTTACTTAAATGCAGAGGTAGAATGACATTCGTAGAGCAGAATCCGCATTAGGTCTTTAACATTCAATCTGCAACTGACATTTATGTAACACGTTACCATTGTCTCAGACATCCTAAAGTCTTTAATAGGCAATTAAATACTTTGGACTACAGTCACTGTTACATAGGCAAACATAGCCAGTATTTTGTATGTGGTGAAGTGAGTTAAGGGAAACGTTTTATCCACAACACTGAGAGAAATTTCTATTCTTAATGGGATCTTTTATATCAACCTAAAGAACCACAAAAGACATTTGAATAGAAGTACATCCAACCATTTAGCGTTCCTTTAAATTTTTATTGCAGTCTGGAATGGAATTTGAGCCCACAATCTTCAGACTTAAAGGCTACAGTCGTACCAAATGATCCCAGCTGACAGTTGATTCTAATTCTATGATTCTAATGGGTTTCAAAAGCCCTTGTTTATTTGATTTCCAAACAGCTGTTGCCAGTGACTGTAAGGAAGAATTTTTTGGTATGCCGTTTGTAGCAAAATCATTATGTTCTTTATAAACTGAATTAAAGTGAGATCCTCCAATACTATCCCCAGAATCTCAAGTTGAATAAAATCAATTTAGAGCATCAAGAACACAGTGAAAGGTATTTTAATAGGGTGCTATGCTGTAATGTTTGCATAGAATGTTATCAAAGGGTTCCTTCTCAGTCTGTATGTTTGCAAGTAAAGCATATTCATTATGTTTACTGGTATCTGTAGCTTTTAAAAATCCAACCATAAACTTTTGGCATGTTACTTGTACTGTTAAACATTTTTTTTAGTGCAATATTATTAAATTTGAATGATATCCAACAAGGTAGTCATTTTTTTTAATCATTGATGGGATGAGGACATTGCTGGCTAGGCAGCATTTATTGCCCAGAGGGCAGTTCAGAGTCAACCACATTGCTGTGAATCTGGAGTCACTTGTAGGCCGGACCAGGTTAGGATGCCAGTTTCCTTCCCTAAAGGGCATTAGTGAACCAGATGGCTTTTTCTGACAATCAGCAATGGGTTCATAGTCATCATTATATCCTTAATTCCAGATACTTTATTGAATTCAGATTCTACCATCTGCAGTGGCAGGATTCAAACCTGAGTCCCCAGAAAGTTATCTGGGTCTCTGGACTAACAGTCGAGCGATAATACCACTACACCATTGCCTCCCCCAAGAAAAAGTGATCATTAAAAAATTGTTTTTACCTAAAAAATGTAACGATAAGAAATAATTTTAAATCAAATAATTGAACAATCTTTGGAGGGGAAAAAGCAGAGATTTGTAGTTGTTTATTTTTGTCCTGTCATTTGTGGAGCCTGAAATACCTGTTCATAGTTTAACAAGGTATAGTAATGAGGGAGAGATAAGGGAACTGCAGATGCTGGAGAATCCAAGATAACATAGTGTGGAGCTGGATGAACACAGCAGGCCAAGCAGCATCTTAGCACAAAAGCTGACGTTTCGGGCCTAGACCCTTCTTTCCGCCCGAAACGTCAACTTTTGTGTGCTCCTAAGATGCTGCTTGTCCTGCTGTGTTCATCGAGTTCCACACTATGTTATCTCTTGTATAGTAATGGGGGATGTGTGTTGCCAAAATCTTTTGGATTACTTTGTTTAATGAGTTAAGTCTGCCTGTCTGAGCAGTGGACGGTTTGCTTACAGTTTATGATCAGATTCTAATAGGCAGGTTCTAGTTTGAGCCATATGTTGCCACAGATGGACCTGATTAATTTACAAAATCTTTTTCCCTTTTATATAGGTAAACAGAGCAGTTATAGATTTGAACATGCTGTAGCACAAAACAAATCCTGATTCACAGCACGAACACTGCTGTATCAACTGTTGAGATGGGTGCTTTCCATTGTTTAAATAGTAATGATCTCAATCTTTTGTGACCAATGCTCAGTAACAAATTGCACTCATCCATAATTTGCATAATGTCCATAACACAGAGATTTAAAACACACATTGTAACCATATCATTTGATTTACTGATCTTGCTATAGTTTTGGTGGAGACGAATGGGGGATAAAAATGAAATTTGAGACAAAACTGACCTTACTCAGTGTGCAATGAGGTGGCTATGATTCAGTTATCTCCTTGTTCTGAGGGGTCCGATGTGGTACAGAAAGTTTTAGAATCTGTTCCAAAAGCAAAGTTGTCATACAACTACTGAAAAATATGTAGCAGTCATAGAAAATGGTCTTAGGGAGAACCCTTTTTAAAACTGAAATTTCGCCTTGTCACAATGGTAATGGGAAAGGATAAGTGTCATTTGGAATTTAATGTTTGGACACTACTTTGGGTGCAATATGCAGTGAAATCACAATGGAGCAAAATCAGATGACCAGAAACTCTAGATCAGCTGAAGTTGTCAGCTATTCCATCTGGCAAAATAGAAAATCTAAGAGAGGAAATGCCCATAAGAAGTCCAAGTTCCAGATTAGTCACTGTCAAGAAGGCAAACTCTCACAAACATAGCTAAGCAAATCAGCTGATGTGGAGTTAGCCTGTTCTACAGTGAGAAATCATGGTAAGCTATTGTTGGACATCAAGATCTTTCTATGACATTTTGAAAGATTGATTGAGAAGGCTGATGGCACTTAAAAGTCCAATGATATTCACGTGCCAGTTTCCTAGGCTAAACTTGCAAAGACCATTGAGATGCTCCAGGATTTGGCACTGTAGCACAAAAATACAGAAAGGATTGAATACTACATTGAAAATATCGCAGGCTGTACCACACAAATCCAAAGACAGAAAGCTAAGTGGTAAAAGATTAGTGAGATCTTTTCCAGAGATAATTTGTACCATTTTCCAATGCCTTCTATTGTACAAGGTAAGGTGTGTATTGTAAGGTGTGATTAAATAAAGACAGGTTCATATTTTTACTGTGTCAATTTTGACATAAACCACATTTATAAGCAAAATTGGGATTATATAGGATCCTCCTCAGCTTTCCCCACTGAACTCAAATTTGAGGGTGGGGCCCAGTTCTTTGACATCACAATTTTTGACATCACAGTGCAGTCAGGAAGGATCAATTGAGAATGTGCTGACAATGTTTTGCAAAGAGTAGTACTGAGATACTAGGTGTTTCTCCATGAGCAAGTGTCATCAGGGCATTCTGGAATCTATTTATAAGTATAATTCACTCACTGAAGTAAATCAATGCCACTGAAAATGGGAAATGGAAAGATTTCCTCTGAAGAAAAGCACAGAGAGACTTATGTGGAGGTGAAGGTCAACTGCTTGAGAGGGACAATAGCAGAAGTGGATTTGAAACTGTGCTCCACCAGGTAGTTGATCTCTGATAGGTGTAATGTAGGAGGCATAAGAGAAAGTCAGGAGAATTGGACCAAAGGTCAACATACAGTGTTTACCATGTAGCAAAGACTAGACTGGACTAGTCTAGACTAGACTGCTCTCTGATGAAGGGTCTAGGCCCGAAACATCAGCTTTTGTGCTCCTGAGATGCTGCTTGGCCTGCTGTGTTCATCCAGCCTCACATTTTATTATCTTGGAATTCTCCAGCATCTGCAGTTCCCATTATCACTGGAGCATGTTATGTTTTTGCAGAAATCTATACCATGAGACTAAATAACCTGAGAGCTAGTACAATGACCAATGAAAATTCTAAACTTGAATAAAAAATGGAACAATCTGTACTGTATACTGGGCAAACACACTGTTCTATCATGATATTTAGCTTCTGTAGTATTTTAAGATAAAGAGTAATTTGAAATTTTGAGGATAGAGTCTCTGCCTTAAATGAATTTACCTGCTTAAAGCTTTAAAAGGCTGAGGTGATGGAAAAGCTCCACTGCTGATTGTCATACTGTAACAGAATGTTTGTGTTTTATTTAATATATTTTCAAATTTGGATTTTAAAAAGTGGCATGTGGGATTTGAGATGTGTTAATGAAAGGGATTAATGATTAACTTGCCATTATTTCGAGTCTGTTTTTTGAACATGTATGAGAAAAAGAGAGCTCATAGAATAATAATATTTGTACTGGGAAAGTTTTACAATTGTACCAAATAAATATTGAGTATCAACTTTTAATTGAAAAAGTTCATGATTTCTTTTAGCAGAAAATCCACAGCTAGCAAAGCTTCTTTTTGTTTCAATTCACAGAACTGGTTAAAGTTAGATGTCTGAACCAGTTTCACAGAGAAAGGGATTGATTCAGAAAAGTTAAGAATTGGGTTACCTGTGCAAGAGTTTTAGTTTGGACGTTCCAGATCAGAAGTGTTTGGTTAGAACTCCGAAGGTGTTACTTGAAGTTGAGAAAATCTACATACAACTGTACAACTAATCAAATAAGAAGCTACCAAATTCTCAAAACCAGGAATTGAAGGATACAGTCAAGTTGAACTTCTAGATGAGTTGGGAAGCATGTTCTTTTCTGTGTTTGATTACATGATACTGTTGAAATAGATGGGATTTGTGTTTCAAATTATGTATGTTAGTAGCTTAGTCTAGTCTATTGTATGTTTTCTTTTACGTAATTATTATTAATACCAAAATCTGCAGAATTGAATGCTTGCATTTTAATGAAAGACCACTTTGTTAAATGAAACAAACAAAATCTGATTTATGTAATCAGGTTTCAGTCTGGGAACTGACCTTTGCAGTAATACCTTCAGCTGAGATTATACTATTTGGGTACATCATCCAATAGAATTTGAGTTCTTGGATACAAGGGGGTCTGTGTCTATTTAAAGTAATGGCTGTGTTGTGATCCTGGACATAAAACTCCTGCATTGTGGTGAAGTTTATTGCATGGAATGTGAAGGTAACTTTGAATGTCGCTAAGAATTTTCTGGAAGTGGTAGATATAACAGTGGATTGTTTGATTCAAGCTAAACTGAAACAGTTAACAAACTAAAGTTCAAAATAAAAGCTGAAACTCATAAAGCTGAGGTGCTTCAAGCAATTATCCATCATTTGGAGTTGGAAGAAAGGAAGCCTGAAATTAAGAAGTCACAGCTAGAATTAGTTAAGATGCAATTAAAAATGAGAAATGTGACTGGAAGAAAACTAAAAGTTAATAGAAACTGAGTAAAAAATGGAAAAAGATGAAAACTAAGAAGAGAGAAAAAAATGATTAATGGAAATGCTCTACAGTTAAGAAAACTTGATATGGAAAGGGAGGGAAACGAAGAAACAGGAGAAGATGGAGTTTAACAAAATCTTCAGTTCCACATCTTTTTAGAGTCCACGTTGGCTGTGGAAAAGGTTTACAGGAACAAAATCGAGTCGACAACATTTGTAGAATTTGCACTGGATGAAACAAATGCTGTGGGGATCAGTTGTTTAGAGAACATTTTAATAAGATAAGAGAAGCTATGATCATGGAAGAATTCAGAAATAGCATTCCTGCAAAATTAATACTTGAAGGTTATCTAAATAAGTTTTTTATTTAATGATCAGGAAAGCAACAGTTCTGGCAGGTGCCTACGATACCCCGCATGGACAGTTACAGGTGGGGATATGGTCAAATAGAAATCCATAAGGAAATTAGTGGAATAGAAAATCTGCAGCTAAAAGACACTAATTTTAAAGAACAAACAGGACATCAGAATAATCAAAGAGAGAGATGCTACAACTAAAAAGTGATGTAAAGAGGTTAATATACTTCCATTGTAAGGTTTTGGAGTAGATTTGTTGCTTGGGTTGTAGGTGCTGAGGTTGTTTGGCTCACCGAACTGGTTTCTTGTTTTACACATGAACACCAACTGGCTACAAAAAGCCACGACCCGTACTCACTCAACTCAACCCACATGGTCAAAGAGAACCACCGCTTCAACAGAGCCAACACCAAGATCCTGAGACAAGCTAGGCAGAGACAGGCATGAAAATTCCTAGAAGCCTGGCACTCCGCAAAACTTGCTATTAATAAACATATTGGACTCGACCCCATATCCATTCCACTACAAAAGAAAGCTGGAAGTGACGCAGTCCATCTCAATGGACCAACATCTGCAAAACAAGAAACCAGCTTGGCGAGCCTACCAATCTCAATACTTCCAATGTAAAAAGATTGGATGTACTAAAGCAAATTACTGGAAGTTAAATCAGACATTAATTGCAGCAGTAGAAATGTTCAAGCAGTCTTTGGAAAAAGGTGTGTCAGCAAATGAAATATGTACTTAAATATTAACAGTCTAACAAAACTAAGCACAATACTCCAAGTGCAGCCTCACCAACATTCTGTACAACTGCAACATAACTTCTCAACTTCTGTACTCAGCGCCCTGACTGATGAAGGACATTGTACCAAAAGCCTTTTTCACCACCCTGTCTACCTGTGACTCCGTTTTCAGAGAAGCATGCACCTGAGTTCACTACACTCGTTAGGGCCCCATGATTCACCATGAAACTCTCACCTTGATTTGACTGTCCAAAATGGAATGCCTCACACTTATCTAAACTCCATTTGCCATTTCTCAGCCCACTTCCCCAACTGATCAAGATCCTGCTGCAATTTTTGATAACCTTCCTCACTGTCCACAATGCTGCCTGTTTTAGTGTCATCCGCAAACTTACTAATCATGCCTTATACAATCATTGATGTAGATAACAAGCAACAATGGGCCCAGTACCAACCCCTGAGGTATGCCACTCGTCACAGGCCTGCAGTCCGACAAAAGCATCCTTCCATTGTTACTCTCTGTTTCCTACCATCAGGCACTTGTGTGTCCAATTTGCCAGCCGTCCCTGGATTCCATGTGATCTTCCAGAGCAGCCTACCATGTGGAACCTTATCAAAGGCCTTACTGAAATCAAATAGACTACATCTACTGCCTTGCCCTCATCAACTTCCCTGGTCATTTCATCAAAGAACTCTAACAAATTTGTGAGGCATGATCTCCCAAGCATCAAACCATGCTAACGACTCCTAATCGAATCCTGTCTTTTTAAATGCATTTCTATCGTATCCCTCAAAATCTTCTCAAGTAACTTACCTATCACTGACGTTAAGCTTGCAGGCCTGTAGTTCCCAGGTTTTTCTTTGCTGCCCTTCTTGAATAAGGATACAACGTTCACTCTCCTCCAGTCTTCCATGACCTCACCCATAGCTAACGATGATGCAAATAAATCAGCCAGGGCCCCTGCACTTTCTTCTCTAGCTCTTGCAGGGTTCTTGGATATATCTGATCAGGACCTGGAGATTTAACCATTATACATTTAAACATTCTAATATTTCCAACACCTCTATTGTGATATGGACTGTCCCCAAGGTATCGTCACTAACTTCCCCAAGTTCCCAAGTCTCTGTATCTTTCTCCACAGTAAACACAGAGGAGAAATGTTCATTGAGGACCTTGCCCATCTCCTGCAGTTCCACACATACATGTCCACTTTGGTCCTTGAGGGGTTCTATGTCTAGTTATTCTTTTTCCTTTAAAATACTTAAAGAATGTCTTTGGATTCACCCTACTCTTCTCAGCCAAAGCTATCTTATGCCCCCCTTTTGTCCCCCTGATTTCCTTCAATAAGTTCCTATATCCCCAATATACTTCCAGGGATTCCCTTGAACCCAGCTGCCTGTTCCTGAGCCATGCCTCCTTCCTTTTTCTAGTCAAAGCCCCAATATTGCTTGTCATCCAGAGTTTCCTATTCCTGCCAACCTTGCCCTTCACCCTCACAGGAACATATAGAACTTGAACTCTAGCTATCACCTTTTGTTGGCCTCCCACATGTCAGAGGCCTCTTTGCCTGCAGACAAACTACTCCAGTCGACTCCTGGAAGTTCCTGTATAATTCCATCAAAATTTGCCTTGCCCCAGTTTAGACCTTGAACTTGTGGACTAGTTTTGTCCTCCTCTGTAATTGTTTTAAAATTAATAGAACTATGGCCACTGGTCCCAAGTGCTTCCTCACTGTCACCTCAGTCATCATTCCTGCCCTATTTTGCAACAGTATGTCGAGCTTTGCCCCTTCTAAAGTAGGACCCTCAATATCTGCTTTCCTGAGCACTTTTAACAAGTTCTACCTCATCTCCAGCAGTCCCAGTCTATGTTAGGAAAATTAAAATTCCTCCACAATGACAACCCCATTTCTCCTGCAAGTCTCTGCAATCTCCCTGCATATTTGTTCCTCAAATTCCCGTTGGCTATTTGGGGGCCTGTACTACAACCCCAATAACCAAATAGTAGTATAGAGAGAACACATTTCCTTAGAATGTATTAACAATGAAAAGGTGGCTCAGGGGAGGCAATGAGAATCAAACCGCTGAAAGTTCTAAGTACTTTTTTCTTATGCTATGAATCAAGCCAATAGAGGTACTGAGAAATACTCAAGCAATTCAGTCACCGATGCTGACTTATGATACTATTAGTGTTCCAGAGGGGTTAATAAAAGTGAAAATACTCATTGGAATTATATATGGATTATAGATTATAAGAGCAAAGAAGTCATGTTGGAACTGTACAGATTTTTGGTTAGGCCACGCTGCAGTGCTGTGTGCAGGTTTGGTCACCACACTGGATTGTACTGGAGAGGGTGCAAAGGAGATTAATCAGGATGTTGCTGGGGATGAAACATTTCAACTATGAAGAGAGGTTGGATAAGCTTGGTTGGTTTTCTTTGGAGCAGAGAAGGTTGAGGTGCTATACCTGATAGAGGTGTATAAGATTGATTGGCATGGACAGGGGTGAATAGAGAGCAGTTGTTCCCTTTAGTTGCAGGGTTAATAACAACAATAATTTTAAAATAAAAGTCAGGGGATTTTAAGGGAATTTAAGGAAAATCTTTTTCACCCAGAAGTTGGTGGGGATCTGGAATGCAGTGCATGTCTAGATTGGTAAGGCAGGAAATCTCACAACTTGTAAAATGTACTTGGATGATCGCATGAAGTGTCATAACATGTAAGGCTTTGGGACTAGTGTCGTAGTAGTGTACTTTTGACAGCAGGGAGTTGATGGATCGAAGGGCCTCTTCTGTACTTTACAGTTCTATGAGGTTACAAGCCAATTTCTTGATACAGATTGATGTAAGAATGGCTAGGAAGTGGAGACATTTTAGTTGAACAATTTCTGAAAGTAGAAATTGGTTCTATTTTGGGAAATGATCTGCCATGTGTAAGAATATTGGTCCCTCCAAATGTGGCACAATAACCAGTAGAGGTAAAGGAAACTGAAATGTTGCAAGATGAACATCCTGGATGTTTGTAGGAACTTGTCCGCAGACTTGGAGTCAAACAGCACAGAAACCGACCTTTGGCCCGACTCGTCTGCGCTGGCAACGTTTTCTAAACTGAACTCATTTGCCTGTGTTGGGCCTATATCCCTGTAAACCCTTCCTATCTATATAGCTTCCCAAATGTCTTTTAAATGTTGTAACTGTATTTTGCTCCAGCAGCACATTCCATATATGTGCTACCTTCCATGTGAAAATGTTGTCCCCCAGGTCTGGTTTAAATCTTGCCCCTCTCAGCTTAAACCTATGCCTTTAGCTGTGGACTCCCCTACCCTGGGGAAAAGACCTTGGCAATTCACCCCATCCATATCCCTTATGATTTTATAAACCTTGTAGATGTCTAAATTGACTGACTTAAGATTGCTGAATGTATTCTTACACCCATTTTTTAAACCAAAATGTAGCATTTGTAAGTCTCCAGTCCTCTGGCATCAGCCCTGTATATAAGGAAGATTGGAAAATTATGCCCGCTACCTTTCCAATTCCCTCCCATACTTCCCTCATCTACCTGACAACACCTTTTGGCGAGAATATTCCAGTGTTCAAGTCACCAACCACGCATGCGTTTTTGTTTTAAAGTGATAGAACCACAAACAGTAACACAGGAGTCTGCAGAATTGACCTGGAAGGAGCACCAAGTATCCGTTCAGTTTGTTCTTTCTGCTGGGGCAATTTTTGTTGCTGTGGAGTACTTTTTCAATAGAATGGATTTAAATCCATTGGCTTTTTGTGCCAACATTTTGAAATACTTCATAATGGTTTAGCTGTCGTATTCTTCTTAAAACAGCTACTTAATGTACAGCTATCATTCCTTGAGGAGCTTTACATTGATTCAGACAAATATTTAATTATGGCACATTTATGTATTTGGACATATTCACATTTTTCATGAAGGGGCAAGGTTGATGCACCAGGAAGGTAGCCAGACAATCAATAAAGATAAGAAGAAACACTGGTAGCAATGAAATAGTGCAAGAGATGCATTCATTTTCTGTTTGCTCTTTTCAAAAAATACTTATTTGCTACTTTAATAGCTATTTCGAGCCAATCTTCAACTTAGTCTGGCCATGGTTAGATATTAAACTTGGCTCAGAGAAAGCACTCTGTTGTAGCTGACACGGTATGGTTTCCAAACCTAATTCACCAATCTGAGCACAAAATCTAGGCTGATATTTTGGTGCAGAGTGAAGGATTATGATACAGCTTGATACGGTTTTTGCATCACTGCTACTGTATTCTGACTATGTGTCCTCTTTCTGTTTTCTAAATGCAGAGTAAAGAGGCAAAGTGGATTAGGTGGCATTCTTGGAAAGATTGGGGGAAAGAAACAAAAGTTGAGCACCCTGGAAAAGTCGAAGATCGACTGGGAAGCATTCAAAGAAAAGGAAGGGATTGGTGATGAGCTTGCAATCTACAACCGAGGAAAAGAAGGGTGAGTGCTGAAAATGAGTTCCAAATGGAAAGTGATCTAATTTCTCAAACAAGGCAAAGATAACAGCATGCTTGCTGTGCTCAAACACTTTGATCGGCTGCCATGTATTTCCAAGTTCAGATACACCATCGAGCCCATATCAATTGTACGCACGCACGCACGCACACACACACACACACACACACTCTCTCTCTCTCTCTCTCTCTCTCTCTCTCTCTCTCTCTCTCTCTCACACACTCACACACTCTCACACACACTCACACACACACACACACACACACACACACACACACACACACACACACACACACACACACACACACACACACACACACAGTATAAAGGTGTATGTTATTAAAGCAGTTCAGCAAAGATTCTGGAATTTCTCTCACTCATAATTTATTTCAACTATAAAAGTCAATTGTTCAATCTAAGTTTCAACTTTACAGTACAAACACAACAACATAGCTAATTTGTGCTACTTTGATGTTATCTCCTATAATGGTCACAGTAGATTCAAAATAAGAAGAGTTCACTTAACACTTTCGCTACAGTAAGATCAAATCCATTTTGTGTGATCCTGTGTACTGTGAAATCTGGCACCTATTCACAGACAGGGCCCGGGATATCACTTCACTGCAATACAGCCTTTTGGTCAGGATGCACTTGAGCAAGTGTAGATAGCAAGGGCGCGCTGTTACTTTGTCTTTTTGTTTCTGCTAAAAGAGAGGCTGCCGCGCACAGAAAGCCCATTATGTTCCCCCAAAGTTTTTCTCGGTGATCCATCAAGCTGTACTGTAATTTCTATGTTTTGCCACTTTCGAAGTTCTAAACTTCATTTTGAAGTGTTTTAACAATCATTGCAGCGGGGGTAAAAAGTCCATCTGATTTTGTTGAGCCTGCTGTTGCGATTGTACAGGAATTCCAGCGACCTACCATGCCACTGCCAAGCAGTGTTTGTGCATGCGTCTATTGCTGCGCTATCTAGTGATGGCATTCACAATAAACACGGCCTTGGTACCATTCGGGCATGGAATGTACCATTGCTGGTTATATTTAATTCTGTCTAGTGGTGGATCTGTTAGAAAATGTGTTAATAGGTCACTCAAAATGATTCAAGGGTGACTGACTAACAGGTCAGGGGTCAGTTGGCCAGTCAGGGAGAAAGCCAAAGAGGAGGGCATGAGTTTGAGTGTGCTGCTGTTAGCTCTATGAGGGTAGGGTTGATAGAAACCCCAGGAACCATGGATTGTTCAATGAAGCTGAGAATGTAGGTAAAGAAACTGATTAACAGTATTTGCTTCGTATAACCAAGAAAGATTGGGGTGCAGAGAAAGTCAGGATGAAGAGAAGGTGGCTCCATGCAGTTAAAGTACTTCTCTTACCTTGGAATAGCTGGGGGTTCCTTTAAGTCCCAAGAGCTGCTTGGTACAGTCTAGAGTCGGGATTCATGGAAGCCGACAAGCGGCATTTATAGTTCGGCGCAGCTGGGAAATTGGAGTTTAGAGAAACCCAAGAACCATGCCAGCCTAGTGAGGCTAGTTATCTGCCAAATAACTGGAATTGTGTCTTGAGCAGATATTGGAGTGCAATCTCAAGAATCCCGGGAAGGGCAGTGCTTGGTGAAGAGATTGAAACAATGGGAGGTGAATTTTTTGAGGCGGGTTCTCGTCAGAGTAGCTTTGGACTGAATTGAGGGAAATTGAAAATTGGATGTCCCTTATGAAGGAGGGAAAGTCTTAATAGGATTTTATGATGCACAGAATGGTGAACATCTGTGGGATCTGTTCTGACCACATCTGCTATTTGATGTGCTCTGTGCAATGTTTGAACACAGTTTGTGAACCCATATTTACCTCATTTTAAGTGTGGAAGTTACTGGATGAGTATGGTATATATATTGTAGGTTACTTTATTTTTCCAACCTAGATTACTAAAGTTAAAGTTCACACAAGTTTGAGTTGCAATAATTTGTCAAATTTCTTTTTCATAAAATCTTTTCTAGTCAATTGATGTTTAAAAAAAACCCCTAGCTTTATGAAGCTGTGGCCAGCAATTATTTTAGACACAGGCTGATTGAAAGATATTGAAGCTGTCAAATATGATTGGAGCAAAATGAATCTTTACCCTACTTCCACATATGCAGATTGTTGCCTGTGTGTGTTGACAGCAATTTGAAGGGTCACAGTGAAATTAATTTAACCTTTATCTAGTTACAACAGCTGTATTATAGTTTGTTTTATTCAAATATTATTGCCATTTCATCACTGATATGGAGAAAGTCACCATCCACTGATGATTACATGATACCTGTTGCGACCAATGCACTAGAACATCAGAGTCTCAACTAGAATACAAGGCACAATCTTAACCAATATTCATGTTATTTAATCAAAATGTTCAAATATTTCTAGTTAGTGGTCCATTCTATCCAGTCTACAAAGATTAAGATACAGGTGTTTCAGAATATTTTTCACTAAACTATTTTGTGCAGAAACAGCCATTGCATACATAGCTATATCCATATAACCTACTGACGCTCGATTTCCCACTTGTTAGACCTATTTCTGTGCTTGTATCATGCTATCAGCAGCAATGTATGTATTCTAATGCTGTCATGCCTTTTTTTTAAATAGATGTTAAATAATGTGTTGACACCAACAATGCTTGCTCCTTTAGTTAGAAAGTATCCTTTATCCCTGTCCAAGTAAATACATTGGATGCAACTACTCAATGTTATCTGCAGGGTTTACAGGTATATTCCACGACAAATGGCCAAACCCTCCCAAAGTTTGAGTCAATGTTAATGGTCTTGGATTTACAGAGGATTGGGCTGCTGCAGTTCCAGTGTGCTGGGCAGGGGCACAGCTACATTGGAAGACGTTGATACATTCAATCATACCAAATACTGAAATGTCAAACATATAATGTACCAAAGAACGCAGTTTTGCTCAGTAAAATCTATTTTCAATTTTTTTTTACTTTCAGAAGTATTAAAAAGTCTTGTCAGAGCTGAGAATGATCTTCTAGTCTTCTTTCTGTGTTAGTTGGTATGTTGACAATGAGACATGCACAGTCATAAGCCTCTTGTTTCTGACTTCAAGGCTGCTTTTGTTTTGTAATAAAAGGTGAAAATATGATGGATTCAAATGACAGATTGTAAAAAGTTGAGCACAGGTTTGCCAGTTTTAAACTAGCTCTGGTGATCCTTAATTATCTCTTTTTAAACATAGTGAACCCTCGGTGGTAGGATGGCCACCTGACCTATTTCTTGTGACACCCCTCCCCCTTGCTCATTTGCCAAAATCAAGGGCTTGTAAAATTTAGCCCCATGACTTGGACTTGACCTGAAGGAGCAACTGGAATCAAGAGGTTAAAATTTACTGTGGCTGAGCACATCAGTGTTGGAGATGGTGAACTGGTCGACTGGTCAAGCAAATTGAAGGTTGCAGGGGGTTCACACTGAATACAATACCAAAATACACAAGACTGTTAGGGTTTTTGAAAGTTGTAGTTTCACGTCACTTGGTGTCTTTCTTCCGAGCAATGGATTCCAAAGGAATTGAAGTTACAAGGTGGCAGGAGAATGTGAATTGTGAATAATGCAAGGGAGTGATCAGTGATGGTCTTGTCAATAAAAAGGACATTGGAGTAGAAAGGCCACAGGTGATGGCGCCAATATTAGTGTAGCTATGAATAGGAGCAGAAGAGGGTTAAGGAGCATTGGAAGGCCATGGAGAAATTAAATGTCCTTATTTTTAAAATGAATATAACTTTTAATTTTTTTTGGAACCAACAATGTGTTTTTTTTTTCTAAAATATTTCAGAAAGTTGCTGACTGCATATGATTCAGAGGTCCAGAGCAGCTGTTCATTGGGGAGCAGTTTACCCACTTAAGTCAGTTTGTGATTGAGAAGCTAATCAGCCACTGTGCTGTAAGATCATTTTGCCTTACATGTGACCACCAGGAAAATTCTGACACAGTGGGGCTGATCTACTCTGTAATTTATTTTCTCCTCATCTACAGTTGACATGTGCATTACCTCGATATATCTCTTGCACAGCTAAGGTGAGAGCAGAACTTCATGATGATAGGGCTTTGAACTGAATCTATATCTGGCCACTTGATGACTGTCCTGTTGCTATGCAGTCAAACCATGGGTTAGCTCACTGTTATTTTTGTTTTGCTAAATGCTGCTGCTCTCAGGTGTTTCAGAAGATGCACTTTATACATTGTAAACTAGCAACTTTTAATGAATTTTATAAACCTTGATGCTCATCATTTAGTGTTGTTCAAACCTCATATATTGAAAAAATTCCTAAAACCTTTCTGTATTTGATTCTGATCTTCCTTGCTTCCGTGTGTTGAGGATCAGAACAGTACAAGGACAAGATACCAAGCTGTTGGTAGCAGAAAGGACTTTGACATTTTTACACAAAGCTTTGCCGCAAATCTCTGCGATCTTTGCCTTGTTTCAGAAGGAAGTTCTGAGTTGTCTTGAAGGTTTTTTTTGCATTACCCAAAGTAATTTTGACTTGTTTACCTTCTACACTACCTGAAAGCCATGCCTCAGGCTTTATCTTTTAGCAATATATTTAATTTTAGATGAAAACATGCATCCTTATTACAGCTAGCAATATTTGTACTGTGTTTTAGAAAGTGAATGAAATTGTGCCTCCTGGCTGTTTGTAGTAAAAATAAAACCTGCTTCATTTCCTGCATCTCACACTGAATTGGAGACAAATTTCCACTATTGGCCAATGATAAAGCAATCAGTTGTATCTTTTGAGTGTTGTCACCAGGATTTTTTTCTTGTCTTAAAGAGACCATTTATAGTTTTTTTTTCCCCTGGCTAGATGTGTTGAAAAGACTAGAACCCTCTATGTACAATAACAATGCTTCAAATAAAGCAGGCTGCCAAGGAGATGAATTATTAGAGATTACCCATGTTTGTGTTCTAGCAAGTAGGATGAAAGCAGACAGTCAGACTCCTGGTAAGTATGAAAGACCCATCTCCTTTTGTTATACACCACCCTGAAGCTTCTCAAATGTTTCTGAGGTGAGGTATCCAAATGCAATTGTCTGTTTTAAAGCAATAATTGCTGCTGACATGAACTAATTAAGTCTTCCTGTGCCATCTTAGGTAAAAAGTACCTAGGTACAAAATCTTATGTGTAAAGTAGAAAAATAAGGAATTAAAGGTAATAGTTCAACATTGTAGTCCTTCTTGTATGCTTAGCCATGCTGGGCTCACATTATCCACAAGGGTTTGATCTCCTCTGCTTTGGGCTTGATCTCTCCCCATGCTGGAGCCACCAGAGATTCCTGGAGAACGCGGGCTGCCTGCTGTCACTGCTGCAGATCCCTTTGTTGTAACTTGCATGGACTTTAAATTCATTGTAGGCCTAGTCTGTTCTGAAAACCATATTTTTATGTGAGCGTTGGCCCAGGTGAATGTGTATATCTGTGTAAATAGTTTAGCATTACTCAGCCTTCGCCAGAAAAATTGTAGCAATAGGTTTATCTTGTTCTTTGCTTAACCTAGGGAACCTGTCTGAGTATATTCTTCACAGTCTCAAAGCAAATTCTGTCTCTTACAGAATTGCAAAATACGTCCCTCTTTAAATTCCGAAGCCAAAGCCTTTTAAGGGAGCCTTCAAGCAAGGAGTGGGTGAATTTGAGTGTTATTTTGTCCCTTCTCAGCTGGTCATAAAAATGAATGTAGATAATGGCTCATTTTATGTCACAGGTTACTGATAATGTGTAAAAAGTATTAGTGTACCATGTATTATTTGTGATTTTAGAATGCTGTTTAGTTCAGTAAAATGCCAGTCAATTTTTTTTTAATTTTCACAAGTATTGAAAAATCTTCTGAGTTGAGAATGCTCTTCACGTCTACGTTCTGTATGAATTGCTATGTTGATAATGAGACATGCACAGTCATAAGCCTCTTGATATGGAGCTAACTCTCTCAAAGCAAGGTTTCTCCTAATTC
Source organism: Stegostoma tigrinum (assembly GCF_030684315.1). NCBI lineage: Eukaryota > Metazoa > Chordata > Chondrichthyes > Orectolobiformes > Stegostomatidae > Stegostoma > Stegostoma tigrinum. Next base: position 19,883,797 of record NC_081369.1, read on the forward strand.
TACACTAAACCTCACTGAAAGACCACTTGAAACTGCCTGTGTTAGGGTAGAAGTATGCTGTTTTATAAGAATAGTCAGCTCTTTATTTAGTCTGAATGTGTTTAATGGAGCTAGATGGTGTTTCATCCCCAATGCTGGTATCCCTCACTGAAATTATAAAAAGTAATTTTAAAGTAATAGTTTAAATGTTTATTGGAATATTAATTAACGTAATTTTCTCTATTTCAACATTACAGGGGAAAAGCTGAAAAAAATTAAATTTAAATGATTTGAATATCATGGAAAGGGACGTGATGGGAAAATGACTTATAGTAGCAATCTCTTGCTTGTAAGGAGGCAGAGCAATCTCTCGCTGTAATTACTGCAGCAAGCTGGTGTAAAATCGATTGGAATTTCTCATTAATACTGCTTGATCATATTGTGCTTGCTCTTGATTGTTAAGATTGTTGACCCTGAATGAAGTTAATGAACTACTGACAACACTGCGTGGGTGAAATTCCTATCATCCTCCACGAGTTTGCTTTATTTCTGTTGCTTAAGGCTGTTTTGTTCTCCCGGTTTCATAAGAGCTTTTGGCTGCAGAACTAAATTAATAAGCTATTTGCAAAATTAGGTTAATACATTATTATACACAAGATATTTCAGAGAGTTCATTTTCATTGAAATTTGTTGCAACTTCAGGTATCTCAGTGAGGATCTCGGTAAATGCATTGTGCTAAGTTGAAATTACAATTTGAACTTGTGTACATTTTCAGATGCAGATCACAAGAGTGGGCAGTAATGTGCAGGTTGCTGTCCACTTGCTCAGTTGGGGAAGGGAAGAACAAAGTACTGTAGAAGTACATCTGTGCACATTGAGCCCATGCTTTCCATGTTTACAAAGCAGAATATCAGGATTGTCTCTTAGTAGTAGACAACTTGAATAGAACTGAGAAGACAGGCACTTGGCTGAAGTATTTTGTCTTTGCTCTTATCAGGGCAAACACAAAAATGCTAAATTTCAAATGATGATGACACTTTATACTGCAGTCTAAAAGAATGCTGATGGGTTGGCAATTCAAACCTGACTAAGACACTGCTATTGCAAAAACAATGGGAGCTCTCAGCTTCCCATGCATTAATTATACCTGAATTGAAATGTTGAAACCTGTGAGGCACCCTGATTTACTTAGATAACAATGAACACAGCAGGCCAAGCAGCATCAGAGGAGCACGAAGATTGACATTTCGGGCCTAGATCCATCTTCAGAAATGGGGGAGAGGGTTCCGAAATAAATCGGGAGAAATGGGGAGGCGGATAGATGATGGATAAAGAAGAAGATAGGTGGAGAGGAGACAGGCAGGTCAAAGAGACTGGGATGGAGCCAGAAAAGGTGCGTGTTGGTGGGGAGTTAGGGAGAGAGAGAGAGAGAGAGAGGTTAGTCAAGGGGGTGGGATGAGGTTAGTAGGTAGGAGGTGGGGGTGGGGCTTGAGGTGGGAGGAGGGGATAGGTGGGAGGAAGGACAGGTTAGGGAGGTGGGGACCAACTGGGCTGGTTTTGGGATGCAGTAGTGGGAGGGGAGATTTTGAAGCTTGTGAAGCCCACATTGATACCATTGGGCCGCAGGGTTCCTAAGCGGAATACGAGTTGCTGTTCCTGCAACCTTCGGGTGGCATCGTTTTGGCACTGCGGGAGGCCCAGGATGGACATGTCATCTGAGGAATGGCAGAGGGAGTGGAAGTGGTTCTTGACTGGGACGTGCAGTTGTTAGTGCGAACTGAGCGTAGGTGTTCTGCAAAGCAGTCCCCAAGCCTCCGCGTGATTTCCTCAATTTGGAGGATGCCACAGTGGGAACAGTGGATGCAACATACCACATTAGCAGATGTGCAGGTGAACATCTGCTTGATGTGGACCATCTTCTTGGGGTCTGGGATAGGTGCCAGGTGTGGTGGGGCTGGAGGAGAGCGTGGAGCCGACAAGGAAGCCCCGCCCCACAGAGAGTGGTCCCCCTGGAAAGCAGATAAGGGTGGGGATGGAAGAATGTCTTTGGTAGGGTCAGATTGCAGATGGAGGATGATGCATTGGATCCGGAGGTTGGTGGGGTGGTACTTGAGGATGAGGGGGATTCTGTTTTGGCTGTTATTGCAGGGAGGGGGTGTGAGGAATGAGTTGCGGGAGACACCGTCGGGTGTGGGGGGGATGTTGCCGTCCACAAAAAATGAGGACATGTGAGATGTAGAGGAATGGAATGTCTCATCCTGGGAACAGATGTGGCGGAGGCCGAGGGATTGGGAATAGGGGATGGCATTTTTGCAGGAAGTTGGGTAGGAGGAGGTGTATTCTAGTAGCTGTGGGAGTCGGTGGGCTTGAAATGGATATTGGTTTCTAAGTGGTTGCCAGAGATGGAGACAGAGAGGTCCAGGAAGGAGAGAGAGGTATTAGAGATGGTCCAGGTGAACTTAAGGTTGGGGTGGAAGGTGTTAGTGAAGTGGATGAACTGTTCGAGCTCCTTGTGGGAGCACGAGGGGGTGCCAATACAGTCATCAACATAATGGCGGAAGAGGTGGGGTTCAGGACCGGTGTAGGTATGGAACACGGATTGTTCCACATAACCTACAAAGAGGCAGGCATAGCTTGGGCCCATGTGGGTACCCATGGCCACCCCCTTTGACTGTAGGAAGTGGGAGGGATTGAAAGAGAAGTAGTTGAGCGTGAGGACGAGTTCACCTAGGTGGATGAGCATGTCAGTAGAGGGGGACTGGTCAGGCCTGCAGGGTAGGAAGAAGCAGAAGGCCTTTAGGCCACCTGAAGTGTATGTGTAGAGGGACTGGACGTCCATGGTAACCGGGGAATTGGAAGCGCTGGAGGAGGTAGAGGGTGTGGTTGGTGTCATGGACGTAGGTAGGGAGTTCCTGGACCAAGGGGGAGAAAATGGAGTCAAGCTAGGTGGAGATAAGTTCACTGGGCAGGAGCAGGCGGAGACAATATGTCGACCAGGGCAGGCAGGTTTGTGGATTTTGCAAGGAGATAGAAGTGGGCATTACGGGGTTGGGGAACAAATGAGGTTGGAGTCTGTGGGTGGGAGGTCACCTGAGGTGATGAGGTTGTGGATGGTTTGGGAGATGATGGTTTGTGGTTCTGGGATGGGGTAGGGGGAGGTAGGAGGTGGTGTTGGAGAGTTGGTGCCTGGCTTTGGCAATGTAGAGGTCAGTGTGCCATACTACACCTGCGCCTCCCTTGTTTGCGGGTTTTATGGTGAGGTTGGGATTGGAGTAGAGGGAGTGGAAGGCTGCACGTTCTGTGGGGGTGAGGTTGGAGTGGGTGAGAGGGGTGGAGAGGTTGAGGCGATTGATGTCTCGAAGGCGGTTGGAGATGAAGAGGTCGAGGGAGGGTGGGAGGGCTTGGGATGGTGTCCAGAAGGAGGGGGTCTGTTGGAGGCAGGAGAAGGGATCTGTAGTGGGAGAGTTAGGCTCACAGTTGAAGTAAGTGCAGAGGCGGTGGCAGCAGAAAAACTGCTCAATTTCCAAACGTGACCGGTATTTGTTAATGTGTAGGTGGAGGGGGACAAAGGTGAGCCCCTTACTGAGGACTGACCATTCGTTCTCAATAAGGGGGAGGTCTGGGGGATGGTGAAGATTCAGCAGGGCCGGGTGCTATCGTCTCCTCTGGAGCTGCTGGCTGTGGAGATGTTGGGCGGAGCCGCATCGGCGGCAGCGGACAGAGTTGCGTTGGTTGTCAGCAGAGTTGCATCGGCCTTGGTGGCGGGCGGAGCGGCAACTGCGGTGGGCGGAGTGGGATAGGTGGCGGCGGCAGCTGTGACGGTAGCTGCATCTTCAGTGTCTGTGATGTTGGCCTCTGAAATGGAGACGATGGCATCAGCAGCGATGCTGATGGTGTGCGCTGTCCTGGAAGTGGTGTACCTGGCGGCAGAAGACATAATATGTGGGTGCTCCGACAGTGGCCACACGGCCAGTGGTGGCGGGCACATCGTGGGGAAGGTCCTGGGAAGGGTTAGGGATTTAGGAGGTGGAGGAAGCCTGTTTTGTGTGTTACACACAGGTATGTTTACTGTACTTAGGGTTTTTTAGTGTCCAATAAAGCTGAGCAGAATTGTAAGTTCAGATTGTGGATCCTGCGAAGACTCCGTGCCTCCCTTGGCCGCTCCACATTCCCCTCCAGCCCCAGCACACTGGGCACTTTTCCTTGCAACCGCAGGAAGTGCTACACCTGCCCCTACACCATCCCCCCAGCCCCATCCCAGGCCCCAAGAAATCTTTTCACATCAAGCAGATGTTCACCTGCACATCTGCTAATGTGGTATACTGCATCTGCTAGCCCTGTTGTGGCCTCCTTTACATTGTACCAGAAGATTGGAGGGAGGCAAACGTTGTTCCTCTTTTCAAGAAAGGGAATAGGGAAATCCCTGGAAATTACAGTCCAGTCAGTCTTTCGTCTGTGGTCAGCAAGGTTTTGGGAAGAATTCTGAGGGATAGGATTTATGACTATTTGGAAAAGCATAGCGTGATTAAAGGGAGTCATGGCTTTGTGAGGGGCAGGTCATGCCTTCCAAATCTTATTGAGTTCTTTGAGGAGGTCATGAGACAGGTTGACAAGGGTCGAGCAGTGGATGTGGTGTATATGGACTTCAGCAAGACATTTGATAAGGTTCCCCATGGCAGGCTCATTCATAAAGTCAGGAGGTATGGAAATACAGGGTGATTTGGCTGTCTGGATTCAGAATTGGTTGGCTGACAGGAGGCAGAGAGTGATTGTAGATGGTAAGTATTCTGCCTGGAGGTCAGTGCTGAGTGGTGTCCCGCAGGGCTCTGTTCTTGGGCGCCTGCTCTTTGTAATTTTTATAAATGACTTGGATGAGGAGGTTGACGGGTGGGTTAGTATGATTGCTGATGACACAAAGGTTGGAGGTGCCGTTGATAGTATCGAGGGCTATTGCAGGCATCAGCGAGACATTGACAGAATGCAGAGCTGGGCTGAGAAATGGCAGATGGAGTTTGACCTGGATAAATGCGAAGTGATGCATTTTGGAAGGTCGAACTTAAATGCTGAATATAGGATTAAAGGCAGGATTCTCGGCAGTGTGGAGGAACTGCGGGATCTTGGTGTTCAAGTGCATAGCTCCCTCAAAGTTGCCATGCAAGTGGGTAAGGTTGTTAAGAAAGCATATGGTGTTTTGGCTTTCAGTAACAGGGGGATCGAGTTTAAGAGCCGTAAGGTTATGCAGCAGCTCTACAAAACCCTGGTGAGACCACACTTGGAATATTGTGTCCAGTTCTGGTCGCCTTATTATAGGAAAGATGTGGAGTCTTTGGAGAGGGTGCAAAGGAGGTTTACCAGGATGCTGCCTGGACTGGAGGGCTTGTCCTATGAGGAGAGCTTGACTGAGCTCAGACTTGTCTCCCTGGAGAGAAGGAGAAAGAGAGGTGACCTGATCGAGGTGTACAAGGTAATGAGAGGCATGGATAGAGTTGATAGCCAGGAACTTCTCCCCAGGGCAGGATTGACTGCTACGAGGGGTCATAGTTTTAAGGTGTTAGGAAGAAGGTATAGACAAGACGCCAGAGGGAGATTCTTCTCCCAGAGAGTTGTGAGCGCATGGAATACTTTGCCAGTGGTAGTCATGGAAGCAGAGTCATTAGTGACATTTAAGCGACTGCTGGACATGCACATGGACAGCAGTGAATTGAGGGGAATGTAGGTTAGGTTATTTTACTTTTGGATTCGGATTATTCCATAGCACAACATCGTGGCCAAAGGGCCTGTGCTGTGCTGTACTTTTCTATGTTCTATTGGGGAAAATCATGCGGAGGCTTGGTGACTGCTTTGTAGAACACCTACATGCGGTTCGCAGGAAACAACTGCACCTCCCAATCGCAAACCATTTCCACCACCCCCCCTCCCATTTCTCAGACAGCATTTCCATCTTGGGCCTCCTGCAGTGCCACAACGATGCCACCCGAAGCTTTCAGGAGCAGCAATTCATATTCCGCTTAGGAACCCTGCAGCCCAATGGTATCAACATGGATTTCACAAGCTGCAAAATCTCCCGTCCTCCTACCACATCCCAAAACCAGCCAAACCCATCCCCGCCTCCTTAACCTGTTCTTCCTCTCACTATCCCCTCCTCCCACCTCAAGCCTCACCTCTATTTCCTAGCTACTAACCTCATTCTGCCCCCTTGACCTGTTCGTCCTCCCTGGACTGACCTATCCCCTCCCTACCTCCCCACCTATACTGTCCTCTCCACCTATCTTCTCCTCTATCCATCTTCAATCCACCTCCCCCTCTCTCCCTATTTATTTCAGAACCCTTTCCCCATCCCCCTTTTCTGATGAAGGGTCTAGGCCCAAAACGTCAGCTTTTGTGCTCCTCTGATGCTGCTTGGCCTCCTGTGTTCGTCCAGCTCCACACTTCGTTATCTCAGATCTCCAGCATCTGCAGTTCCCAGAATCTCTGCTCCTCTGATGCTGCTTGGCCTGCTGTGTTCATCCAGCTCTACACTTTGTTAGCTCAGGTTCTCTAACATCTGCAGTTCCTACTAACCTCATTTACTTATTCCTTCAACTAAGGCTTTGAAGTGGACTAATTTGGGTAAATTGTGTGATGGCATTCCACCCTGCTGGTATCTGCACCAGGTCAATATTTTCCATAAGACATTGTCATTTCTTCTCCTCCCCTTCCATCCAATATTAGTCTCTGTAAGGTTGCAACGTGATGATTTTGCCACCAATCTTCCTAGATGTTTTCACTGGAACATTCTCCTGCTTGCCTGTTATTTCCCTGAAAACTCAGTACTTTGTTTCCAGTCTTATTGTTGTCTGATATCTCCACTATTGGGCCAATTTGTTTCCCATTTTGATCTCAGAATTTCAGAGCTTGAAGTTTCACAACATAACAAATATGCATTCAAACAGCTTAATATATTTATAACATTGAAAGGTGCATAATTCCTGTTTTTGGCATCAGCAAATTGTTCCTATAAATGTCCTTTGACTGAACATAAAATGTCTGTTAAGTGAACATAAAGAAACACCTACTTGACTGTAGAGAAATAAAAATCCTTTTACAAAAAAAGAAATTTTTAAAAATAAGAAACAATTTCTGAACTGCAAAGTTTTCCATGAACATTCAAATACTTTGTTTTTCTTCCTGGTATATTTTTATGTTCCTGTAAACAAATCTAAATGAAAATACATTCCTCTTTATCTAGGAGCTTGAAAGTTTTGTGACATTAGTTGTTTATGTGTAGAAATCCTGTTGTTTACTTGCCAAGAGGGAAGTATTTCCTGTGGTCTTTCTTGTGACCAGAACTTTCATCCATCCCTCTTCGCTTACGTACTCCTAATTTACTGCCCAGGAGTCGTGTTTGGAAGTTTATCATATTTTAGGGCACCACCTTCAGGACCGATATGATTGGATGCTGTCTGGATATTCAGGGTCAGCAGTTTCAATTTGAGAGGTTTTTTTAAGTTCTGTTGATAAGCTGTGCATGGACCTTCACCCTGAGATCTCGTGCTCAGCAGCACTACATGTACAGGCAATACAACTGTTCAAACAGAGAAATGCATCATAATTCCTTTTGTTTTCTAATGAAGAATGTAAATACAAACAAATTGTGATCTATAACAATATGAAAAATGAAATGTGATTGATTTGGCAAGCCTTAAGGTAAAGGGTGTGCTGCAGTTTACATTTATAATAATCCGTTCTACAGTACATATTTTTAATCAATGGTCTTCTTCCTGAAGTCATTGACTCTGACATGCTAAACGGCCCTTTTACCGTTCAGCCTGTTACCAAAGTGATCATTCTTCTTTGTAGTTGATTATATTACAGGCCCTCATGATGAATGACTTTTTGAAAAGTCTTTGAAATGCCAGTGAATAAAAATGCCAGTCAAAATGTAAAGGTTTTACTGTTACAAATCAGCTAACATCAACATAATTCAAATATAATTTGCAAGCAAAGGGTATTTCAAAGATCGTAATAGTTAGTATCCCTGAAGTTTTCCCGAGACCCCGCCATACAGTCTAGTGATTTTGGCAACACTGAACAGTAGCAGTCGGTCTTGTCCAGCCCATAATCCCCTGTCTTCAGGTACAGCTTCTCTGTTCTCAGAGACTTCTTCGCAAGGATTTGTTGAAAACTACCAAACAGGAAACATTTGAATTTGGATAGAACCTTGCTTATTTTCACACAAATTGTGAGCTCTGAACTGCCAAACAGAAACAGGCTGAAACCTAACACCACTGCGGTTATTTTTCATTTTTCATTTACCCTGTGCTTTTTAACCATTCAAACTCGTGGAGGCCCTGGGTCCCTAAAATAAAAGTTGTAATCAACCTATTTAGGCATGTTATGATACAATCCTGGAGGAGCTGCGACTTCAACTTTTACCTTTTGGCCCAGCAATAGGGACATTGCCACTGTACCACCAGACCCTCAGCTCTATAATGATGCCATATTCAGGAAACCAAGTAACCCATTTTCAGAATACTCCCTAGTTCAACCTTGGTCCTGAAGGAGGCCACACAAAAAAAAACGCTTTTTCCAGAGCACATGGACCACCTAGTTATTGGAAGGCGGTTGAACTGTGCCGTCATCGCAGCCAAATGCAGATATGCCCTGACCTAATGACACAAAGACGGGCACAACCTTTCCGGTGCTCTTTCCCACCGTCTGGCCTTAATTTGAACAGAAGGTAGATTATTCCTTCCATCAGATCTTTTTTGGAAACAATCCATAAAAGTTGCCTTTGGTTGTTCCATTAACTAATGAAAGATGCCACATCATCATAGTAATATGTAATGATTTGTCTGTACCTTGAACAATGTGGCTGTAATCTTGCAACTTGTTTCAAATGGGCAATAGAAATGCATGACAGCACTTAACCCATGCAGTACTATATAATTTCAATATTAACCTGTTTATCAGATCTTTTCTGATCTAATTAATGTGTTGGTTATGGCTTCTTGCCTGTGGTGATTTATCCTTATGAGTGAAGATCAATGTTTTCCTGCACCTTGGAGTTTTGTGTTAACTGTTGTGACTCTTTGGGATTTCAGCCAAGGCAAGCTACCAGTATTGAAACAGCCGCTCATGTATTGAGATTAAATTCTGTTTTAAAGTCTCGTGCCTTCACATGATTGGCCTAGAGTCTGTTTTGACCCTTTTGGGATTCCTGAAGGAATGTTGCCTTCATTTTTTCTTTATCTATAACATTTTTTGGACTTTTTTCCTTTTGCAGGATCTTTTCTTTATTTTTTTAATTAATGAAGTGCTTTTCTTGCTGTTAACTTACAGTATTTTCTAATTTGGTCCAACTGACCACCTTTATATCGTTCAGCTCTCCCTGCTAGACATTTATGTTTGTGGTTCTGTTTGGACCTGTATGTTGTACAATAGGATTGGTGAGGATTCCCATTCCTACAGTGTTTTGGCAGGTTTTTGGGCGGGTGATAGTGTAATGTTGAGCTTAATAAACTGACTATGTCACAAGAATCCTCATGTTTCCTTGCAATACTGGCCAATTTTGAATCCTGATTTCTGTCTATATGGTGAATTGGAGGATCTCTTCCACTGTGGTGTCCTCCTTGGATTGAAGAAAGTCTAATCCCGTAACTACTTATACTTGCATTGGCACGTTCTTTATTTTGTGCTTTAAGTCAGTGCTTCTGTCTGCACATTTGAGATACCACTCCAGAGTAAATGTTGGTTGTAAAGTGCCTGCGTGTACTGTCTCTGAGGCTACTTGCTCCTTATCATAAAGTAAGGCTCTTCCATTCCTTCTTTACTGTAACACTCCTTTACTTACACTTGTAGGTTGTGAAATACGACTTGCTAGTGTATTATCGAATACCACTACCTTCGTATGTTCATTCCAGACTCATGTCATCTTGTTTATATTTGGTTCATGTAGTTAAGCACACCATCATGATTTACGTGAATCTCATTGTACCACATTCCGTGAAACTGATGCCCCTGGACTAAGGAGAGAGAAAAGTAAGTCATGGTTCCTATTCTGTTTTATTACACTCACTAAAGAGCATGCGCATAGTCTAACCTTCCACAATATTGGAAACTAACCTGCTGCACATGAAGCCTAGGATTGTTAATGAGGAATAGCAATATGGGTTAGTTTTGGAAGTTTGCTGGTGTTCAAAGTATTGTACTGCAATGTGGACCATTGTCCTTGGACATGGAGCAAAGGAAATTTGGAAAATTTGATGAAGAACAAATAGGCATCTGCATGGAGTTGTTTGACGTTTGTAAATTGATATTTAAATAAAAGTATGATGCAATGTCCAGAAGATGTCTGTGTATCCTGCAAGTCTAGTTTTACAGGAAATGTACTGAGATAATTAGAAATAAACCAGCTCCTTCCTGCCATGGGTCAGGTTATTAATGGCCTATGTGACTAACAGTTGACAACACAGTCAAATATTTTGCCTAAACACTACTATTTTGATTACCTTTGCCCTGTACCAGACATTTTGCTACACAAGGCTTCACTATTCACCATGGTTTATGAATGTTTTTAAGTTTATGTACACTATTTTGATTTGGTAGAACGAGGATGTGTGAATATCAGTCGAGGCAAACTACCATAATCATGAAATGCATTCTCAAGCAATTGGATAAGGGAAGCTCCCAACAGTTTGCCAGCTGCTTAATGAAAAGCTTAGTAAGAGAGCAAAATAAAATCTGTTAGAGATGCATAAGTCTCTGTATGTGGTTGCAAACTTTGTATTTCAATCTGTTTACAACAGTTCAGTCAAAGTTAGCTTTCTGCCTTCAAGTTATTGCTCCCAATGCACAATTTGTACCTCATTTTCACTGAGCAAATCTTCTCACAGCTACCACAATTCAGTTTTCCATTACAGGTAGAATGCGCTGATACCATTTAAGCTTGAACTTGCATTGCATTACTTCTTAATGTTTTTACTGTCCTTTTCAAACTAAAGCCAATATGTGGCAGAAATGGTCAATGCCTTGTTTATATGGTAATACCGTTGAATTTCAAGGAGAGCTGGTTAGATTCTCTCTCACATGATATGGTCATTGCCTGGCAGTTGCATGATCTGCATGTTTGATTTACATACATTTTAAAAGCAGTTATTTTAGAGTTTGAATTTGAACTAGTGGCATGTGAATTTGGTCCATGTCTATGAAGGGGTTATTAACGTGTGAGTATTTCTGTAGACAGGGTGAGTTATTTTAAATGAGAGATACTTCTGAGATGGTAATGGGTATTATTTACATTGGAGAGTTTTATCAGAAAACAGAATTAACAGTGCTGTGCATTAGGCTTCAGCTAAAGAAGTTCTGGAGTTTTTAGATTTAGGGGAAAACATACATGGCTTGAAGAAAGGACTTTTGGTGGGCCAGGTTTATAGTATTATTGACTAAAGTTAGATGTCTGAGATATTTGTCTCTGAAGGAAGAGGACCATTTAGAACTATTAAGGTATGGTATAAATTTAGTTTTAACATTGCGGTTCAGAAGTGGTTGATTAAAATCCTGAATTGGTTATTTGAAGCAGAGAAAATTTAAGCTCTGGTATATGAAGGCTCAAAGACAAAGCTATTAGATTCTCAACGCAGAGGAGTTGAAGCTACAGATGGGAATTCTGTCTAGTAGGAGACTGTAAAGGAAGACTTTTAAGTTTACTGAGATTGTATTTAACCATATGTTTCAGCATCTTTAAAATTATGTTATGTAAATACTTTGGTTTATTCCACTTCTTCATTTCTTTTCATAATAAAATTCTGTTTTAATGTTGTTGCTAAATCTTCTTCTTGTGTTTGTTTTTGATAAAAGGCCACCTCATTAAAACAAAAAAGAAAGTATGATCTGACAAGCCAGATTTCATTCTGAGTTCTGACTTGTTCAGGATTAACATCAGCTGTGATCATAACACTTGTGTGGCTTGAAAGCTACTTGTCACTTATCGGACCCAACTGTATATTGTACTGGTCTTACTGCATGTAGGTCCAGACTGCTTTACTATCTGAAAGTTTTTGAATGGTAATGAACATTGTTTGTGCAACTGAAGATATTTGGGCCTAGAATACAGCACTGAGGAACTCCTACAGTGACATTCTGGGGTGACTTGATTGCTCTGTAACAACTTCAGTCATCTTCATCTTGGTTAAGTATGGCTCTGACCAGTGGTAAAGGTTCCTCTGTCCATCAAAGCAGCATTTAGTGTAACATCATTGTCAAGAGCAGTCACTCTTGCTTTACTTTTTTTGCGTATTCATAGGAAATTGTCTTTACTGGCTGGGAAAACATTTTGAGGCTGTGGTGGTGAGCTGCCTCGCTGAACAGCTGCAGTCCATTTGTAGGTAACCGACAGTGTTAGGGAGGAAGTTCTAGGATTTTGAACCTGGTGATACTGAAGAAACAGCGATCTAGTTCCAAGTCAAGATAGTATATGACTTGGAAGTCATGTTCCCATGTATCTATTTCCCTTGTCCTTCTAGATGTTGTCAGTTGGAAGGTTCTGTCCAAGGAGCCTTGGTGAATTTCATCTGTGCATCGTTAAGATGGTACATGCCGTTCTGACTGTGTGACAGTTGGAGGGAATGAATGTTTGTGCTTGTGAATTCACCTCTGTGTTGGACTCAAGTTGTGTTGATGTCTTGATCTAAATGACCCTGGTAGAGTCCAAATTGACCATCTTGAGTAGGCTATTGCTGAGAAAGTGTTCCTTGGTAACATTGCCCAAGATGCTGCCCATCCCTTTGCAGTTTCAGTGTAGGCCGATGGGTGGTAAATCTGATCGCTGCCAATCAGCAGTGAGATGTACTAATCTGTTAAGACAGTTGATTTATAATTCACTGAACAATTACAAGTAACCGATCCCTCGGTTTTATCCTCCATCAATTTCCCAGGTAAGTCAGAGTGCCCCTTGTTGGCAGAAACAAACCTCATGCAGTTGGGTGAATAGATCTCTTCATTCTCCAAAATTTTGCTGAGAACACTGGAAAGGAAGAAAAAGTTTCCCATAAATTCTAAGGTATTATTTTTACTGTACACAGGCCCCAGTAATGCATACTCAGTGCTTTATGTTCACTGTGATTAGCCCCATGTCTAATTTCCTATGGTGTCTCCATTACAGCTATTGATTCACTGACTGTTGATATAAAACCACCACTGGTTGGTATACAGGCCTGTTACTAAAAAAAATCCATTTTTGTAAGAGTTACATTTCAGTTGACCATGCAAGTAATTTGAGGAACTCTAATGACAGGATGAAAATGTAGAACAAAAGCTTTGGGTTTTATCTCTGAATGGGAATTTCACAGATGAGGTAGACAGCAGAGGATGTTGTTTGTGAATGTTTGAGAGGAAATAGCTGGGGCCTTAACTGATATCTTTGCAGCATCCTTGAGCCTGGGTGAGGTTCTGGAAGACTGGAGAATTGCTAATGTTGTCTCCTTGTTTAAGAAGGGTAACAAGGATAATCCAGATAATTATAGACTGGTGAGCCTGACGTCACTGGTGGGTAAGCTGCTGGAGAAGATACAGAGGGATAGGATCTATTTACATTTGGAAGAAAATGAGCTTACTAGTGATAGGCAGCATGGCTTTGTGCAGGGAAGGCCATGTCTTACCAACTTGATAGAATTCTTTGAGGAAGTGACAAAGTTGATAGATGAGGGAAGGGCTTTAGATACATGGACTTCAGTAAGGCATTTGATAAGGTTCCCCATGGTAGGCTGATGAAGAAAGTGAAGTCACATGGGGTCCACGGTGTACTAGCTAGATGGATAAAGAACTGGCTGGGCAACAGGAGACAGGGAGTTGTAGTGGAAGGCAGTGTCTCAAAATGTAGAACTGTGACCATTGGTGTTTCATAGGGATCAGTATTGGGACCACTGTTGTTTGTGATGTACGTAGATGATCTGGAGGAAGGTACAGATGGTCTGATTAGCAAGTTTGCAGATGATACTAAGATTGGTGGAGTAGCAGATTGTGAAGGGGACTGTCAGAGATTGCAGCAGAATATAGATAGACTGGAGAGTTGGGCAGAGAAATGGCAAATAGCGTTCAATCCAGAAAAATGCGAGGTGACGCATTTTGGAAGAACCAATTCAAGAGTGAACTATACAGTAAATGGAAAAGCCCTGGGGAAAATTGATGCACAGAGATCTGGGTGTTCAGGTCCATTGTACCCTGAAGGTGGCAACGCAGGTTGATAGAGTGGTATACGGCATGTTTTCATTCCTCAGACAGGGTATTGAGTACAAGAGTTGGCAGGTCATTGTTACAGTTGTATTGGACTTTGGTTCAATCACATTTGGAATATTGTGTACAGTTCTGGTCGCTACATTACCAAAATGGTGTGGATGCTTTAGAGAGAGTGCAGAGGAGGTTCACCAGGATGTTGCCTGGTACAGAGGGTGCTAACTATGAAGAGAGGTTGAGTAGATTAGGATTATTTACTTCAGAAAGACAGAGGTTGAGGGGGGAACCCGACTGAGGTCTACAAAATCATGAGAGGTATAGACAGGGTGGATAAAAAGAAGCTTTTTCCCCCAGAGTGGGGGACTCAATTACTAGGTGTCATGATTTCAAGGGGAGATGGGAAAAGCTTAAGGGAGATATGCGTGGAAAGTTCTTTACGCAGAGGGTGGTGGGTGCCTGGAACGTGTTGCCTGCGGAGATGGTAGAGGCAGGCACGATTGCGTCATTTAAGATGCATTTAAACAGATACATGAATGGACAGGGAGCAGAGCAATACAGATCCTTGGAAAATAGGTGATAATGGGAACTGCAGATGCTGGAGAATCCAAGATAATAAAATGTGAGGCTGGATGAACACAGCAGGCCAAGCAGCATCTGAGGAGCACAAAAGCTGACGTTTCGGGCCTAGACCCTTCATCTGATGAAGGGTCTAGGCCCGAAACGTCAGCTTTTGTGCTCCTGAGATGCTGCTTGGCCTGCTGTGTTCATCCAGCCTCACATTTTATTACCTTGGAAAATAGGTGACAGGTTTAGATAGACATACTGGATCAGCATAGTCTTGGAAGGCCTAAGAGCCTGTTCCTGTGCTGTAATTTTCTTTGTTCTTTCTTGAGCACCATGCTTTGCAAATATATTGTTAATTTTCTAACATATTTTGAGTCCTGCATTTGATGTACATTGATTAAGTAACCCTTTCGTTGGAGGCCTTTTATACCGGCTGATTTGGTACTCTTCCCTCAGTCATGAAAACACATTGTCACCTCACTACCTATTGAGTGACCATTTCAGTCACTAATTCTATTCATTTGGATATATCTACTGCGCAGAATCTTAGTGGGGGGGGGGGGGTCACCCTGTGTTTCAGTAGTAGTTACTTTGCTGACATATGTGTTCTTTAGCATGGGTTTCATCTTCTGTTTGGTAAAGGTGACCATATTAGGTTTTCCACTAGTTACCTTCAGCACCTTCTCAAAAAATCTTGTGGTTTTCCTTGAGTACACTACCATTTTCAACTGCTTTAATCGGGAATCAACATACTACCACCCCACCCTGCCAAAATATGGAATCACGACATGTGTCTAGGAAGCTTAAACAAATTGATTCATTGCGCTTATTATGTAGGGGTCTTTTTTGGGGGGTGCAGGAGAAATTCTGATTGGAAAAAAGCTGACCTTGCATGGTCACTGCTGCTTAGAATACCAAATCAATGTAAGGGAGAAAATCACTAATGACCTTGCAGGAAAGAAGGAGCACTGATTTCAAACATCCATTAGTGATGACAGTGCAGGGTAAATAACCAGATACAATGGAAACTATCTGAACGTTAAAAAGGACAAGAGGAGCAGGGGGGGTGCAATACATAAAGGGAAGCGACAGCAATGCCCTCATTTCAAATCTCAATTAAAATTCTTTTATTACTTGTATAATTTGGTTTGCAGTTTTCAGCAGACCATAAAAATTAGTTTGACATTTTAATCAGATGCAGTTAATTTACATTATATTCAGTAGGTTAATTGATGTTAAACCCTATGCTGCTCTTTGAGTCTTGAATGACCTTTACCAGTTTCACAGCTTTTCTATCGAATTTCTATGCAAAATTGTGTACTCAGAATGGTAATTGGATTCTGAAGTGGATTTAGAATATTCCTTAATGCATTTCCTGAAATAAACTACAGCAAAAGATTACATTTTGCGTCTTGGTTTTTTTTTCGTAAAAAAGAAGATCAAGCACAGTGTCAGCCCTTTTAAGTGTTTGAAATAGAACAGCCTGCAGCAAAAAATGCTTTACAAAGATGCAGCTGCTACTCTTCATCAGATTGCAAAGCAGGCTTTGCTTCGATGTGGCAAGGACCTGTGAAGTAATGTGTCTGTATCTTCCTTCAGCCAATTTGATACTCAAAATAGTATTGCTGCTAATGCATGTTATGTGATATAATGAGATGAATTGGAGCAGCTCAATGAAAAACAAATGGATTTTGAAATTAGCATCCTTATTAACTCTGCCTGCCAGAATAATGTGTTACTATATCAATTACTCATCTGAATTTTGCCAGATGGGAAAGTGAGGAGACGCAGAGTTCAATATTTTATTCCCTAGACTTTGTCCGTCTACAGGTTTGTCTTCAAGTGGTCCCCCATTTTTCAATATATCTGAAAAATGTCTGTTTTTATATAGGTTGATAAAGCAGGGTTTCAGAACCTAGAGCTATGGAAAGAGAGGAATATAGAAGAGAAGCTCAAGAACATAGGAAAGAGTAAGAGATAAAGTGGTCGAGAAATAACCAAGCAAGAGAGTGTGTAAAGGAAAATATAATCCATGCAACCTTACTCTCCAAAAGGCCCTGGCATGCCTGTCTTATACTTGTGAGCTACATATTAATGCCTCCAAGACTAAGGTATGACATAGTAATCTGAAAAAATGGTAAAGGGTCTGAATAAAAATAGATGGAAAGACAAAGTTTTTTTCCAGTCTTTGCCACTGAATCTAGTTTACATATTTTTGTTGTAAGTTGGTGCTATTTTTATTATTTTATTTGAAATTTTAAAGTTTTGGATAAGAGACAGAGACCTTGACTCTTCAGTTTGCTCCCCATCTTCGGCCTTTCCGCCCTCTAACTGGTTTCAAAGCATATCTGTGACGTGGTAGTCTGTGGCAACAGAGATTGGCACTTCAAAAAAGAGAAATTGCCTCCATAATCATTATTGCAAGTTGGCAAATCAATGGAATAAGATTTTCCTCTCTCCTTCAATTGTGACTCATCCCAAAAATTCAGTTTTCTACAATGCTTCACACTCTAGTAAAAGGAAACCCTGTAAAGATTATAATCTCAAACAAAATTCAAGATATTTTTCCCCAAGTTTATACTTACTGGATTTACTGTTAATAATGGATGAATGTTGCAGATTGTGCTATATCATTATAATCTTTCAGTAAAGGTTCGGTTTCTTCCTAGCCATCCCACTGACCTCAACTGTTTCAGCACAATATTCTGCACTTAGATCAATAGAGGTTATGTTAAAACTGCACAATGTAATGCTCAGACCCTATTTTGGGTACTGTGTTCACTTCTACTTACCATGTCATTGAAGTCGTATACATCATTGGATAGATGCAGAAAGGTGCAAAAGATCACTTTCACTTGTAAAGGTTAGGGAGGTCCACATCGTCCTGTCTAAGGGAAAGAATAATTGGGACATGGTGAAGTATAAGAAATGTTGAGGCAAACAATCAACATTATTTTAAAGCTAATGAAAATAAGAACGTAAATAGGAATGTAAATTTAAACTAGTATAAAATAAATTTGAAACATGTTATGAAACTCAGTTTTGTTCACTGAAGAGTAAATATTTGATGTAATTATAACATGCTTTGATACAGCACATGATTTGTCAGACTTCTATTGAAGTTGAATTTAAAAAGTCGTTTTGATCTGCTGTCACAAATGAGCTGATAACTCATACAATTATTAAAGCTTCCCATCTTTCCCACAATACTCCCTTGAGTAGCTTTCATCCTGCTTGCCCTGACAGTTGTCTCAAGTGTCTCATGCAATAGTTCTGGTACTGTTCAGTGTAAGCTAGTTGTTCCGAGCTTCCTGCTGAAAAATCATTTCTCCTGTGTGTTTACACATTGAATATTGCTGGCCTGCTTGACAGGGGGATGGCATTGTAGCCGGAACACATTCTGGTCTCACTCTTTTGTCATGTGGGCGTTTTTCAGTAGGAGGCACATCTTATAAATTGAAAGAAGAATGCTGGCTGTTTTTCTTACATTCTGTCGTCCCCACTTTTGAGACTAACTTTAAAACTCCAAGCTGTTCTTTGAGCATTGCATATAGTTTTCCTGTGCTAATAGTTGAAGTATCAACAAGATGTACTTTATCAAACAAATCCATCTTCATTGTCCTCTACTTGAAGGCATTGGTGTTCATGCAGGGAGTTAATAATTTAATGATTAGACTCCAGCTATCAAATCTGCAGCCAGACTAAAGTTGTAAACATTCTCAGTTGGTATCAATTCAGCATGGGCAGGTGCTGTAAAATTGAGCCATATGATGTTTTGCATTGATTATGGACAGAGAAAGAAACCAGAAGTTGAAAATAGAAACCAACTACAATGATTATCAAATGTTTGCTGATATACCAGGTTTTTTTAAAGATCAATTTTTTGAAGACTAATGTACCAAGGACTCCATTCAGTTAAATTTGAGTTTTACACACTGCATAAGTTTCACATAACTTTCACCAGTAAATAATTATGATTGGTTTATTTTTTTGAGAAGCATAGATTAAGATAGCCAATTGACAGGCATGTTTATCATAGATGTCTACAGCTCAGAAGGAGACTCTTCAGCCCATCAAGTCTATGCATGGTCAACAAAGAGCCGGTTACACTAATCCCATTTTCCAGTTCTTGGCCCATAGCTCTGGAAGCTATGATAACACAAACAAATATTGAAATTTTATGATGGTTTCTGTCTGTGTTTTTATGTTGCCAGGGATATGCTATTAGTACTTGTGTGTAAAGTTAGAAAATATATTCATGGAGGTGTTCCACTCAGGAAGAGAACCATTCCCCAACTCTTCTAACATATAGGCCATGAAGGCATTTCTCATGCATGGAATGGCTGAGCATTCTACAGTTCACAGCTGTGTCCCTTATAAGTACCAAAGACCATCTTAGTCATTTGAACAAAAGTTTGTTTAAAAAGTTTGAAAACAAAAGAGTTTACAAATTAATTAGGCTTCTAAAAATGTTTTGCTATCCTCACAGGATCATGTTCGATAACTTACCTTCAGTAATTGGTGTCCGCAAATATTATTTTACGTTTTTTTTTGTTTTATCTAAATATTTATCTTATTAGGTTCCCCGCTGCCTTCTTCGTAAGGATAAGTATTGACTTCGTAAGTCAATATTTGTTTGTGTTATCATAGCTTCCAGAGCTATGGGCCAAGAACTGGAAAATGGGATTAGTGTAACCGGCTCTTTGTTGACCATGCATAGACTTGATGGGCTGAAGAGTCTCCTTCTGAGCTGTAAACATCTATGATAAACATGCCTGACAATTGGCTATCTTAATCTATGCTTCTCAAAAAAATAAACCAATCATAATTATTTACTGGTGAAACTTATGCGAAATGTGAAATATTCATGGGAGTGGCACCTTATTCTGGATAGGGTGAGGACTGGACACTTTTTGCTCTGCGTTTCATTGACTTTCAATACTTCACCACTGGGGCTGACTCTTTAGCTGCCTAGACTATCACTTTTAGAATTCCCTTCTTGAAACTCCCTACCTCAGTGTCCTCCTTTTAAGATACTTCTTAAAATTTGCATGTTTAAAGCTTTTAGCTGCCTGTCCTTTGAATTTCTTTAGTGACTGTCACATTTTGGTGATGACTTAGGTGAAACATCATAGGCTGTTTTTCTGTGTTAAATTATTGATGTTTTCTCAGATCCAAAAGTCAATCCATCAGCAACAACTGAAAAACAATTTTCCAGCTCTTGGCCGATAGACCTGGAAACTGTGGAATTCTACCCTAGATTATAGTGATGAGCATATGCTGCTAGTGCAGGTTATTGTTATCTGACATACACAATATTTTTATGCAATGTTTGAAATTGCCTGACCATATGAAGTTAGCATTTTGCAAGGTCCAATGTCATGTTGTATTCAGATACATGCATTAAAAGTGATTTTTTTTGTCACAGACATCAAAAGAAGGATTATCTACAGGGTATTCAAAATCAATACTTGAAGGCTCTTGGTGATTTTGAGAGATTTTAAGGATGGAAATAAAGGTTTCTTTCTTAAACCAGAACAGAAGTCACAGGAAATTTTTTTTTCAAATCTTCAGCATCCACAGTCGTGTTTCCTTCCAGGTTTCTTGTTGTTTCTGAGGTGTTCTGTTCTGTGCTGATTGTGTGCTAGTTCCTTAATGTCCTTGTGATTCTGAGTTAGAATTTATAACATAATTCCCCTATTTATTCTGCTGTGAATTAATTACGTGAATATATTATTCTGCAGTGGTGATATGTTATTAATTTAAGCCTTACATTGTTTAAAATATCATCCTCCTTTTGAAGGCACTGTTTCTTGTTGCAACACAACAGCCTTCTAATATCTCCTCATAAATGAGTATTCTTCATTCAAAAAGCAAGAGGTTGAATGTCAGCAAGCCATTCAGTCATGAGAGTTTACCTAGCCAATCATGATCTGGCCTTGGTCGAATGTTAATTTGCATGTTTCTCAAAAGGATTCACTCACACGTAGTAATTAGAAGAGGGCAGCTGATTCACTTTATTTCCTCTCTTTGTTGGGAGTGTGATTTGACAACCCCGGTCGTCATCACTATTGAAACCAACCATCTTGGTGGAGAGTAACCTGCAAGTTTCTGGGGCTGCATGGTTTTGTTACATTTTTGGAAGTTCATTTGTCAACAAAGGTAGCTTGCTTAGGTCGGTTTTTAAATTTTTAAAAGTGTTTTGCAAAAGAAGCAATGGGGGTGTCAAGGGAGGTAGATGGAAGCGTTTTGATGTTTGTGAAGGGCTGTTGGGCAAAGGTTGTGCCAGCCACAAACCATTTTTTGCTTGCCTCACACCATTTCTGTGTTTTCAACTTCCTACGGTTAAATGAGATAATTTTAAAATCCATGTCAATGTCCCTGTTTGTCTGTCTTGTCAGGGTATGCAAAAACTTAAAAGCATTTTAAATCACTTGGTTAAGGCTTGGGGCATTTCAGGGCTGTTGAACATTTTGATGTGGGGCTGTGTCAGGCTGAGACTTTCTAATCTCAAATTGGAAATCAAGATGGAGAATTAGATCTTGATTGGTCCTCGGTCAACCCTAGGCTCTTGCACATTCCCTGTTTGTTTAATGGCACAGTCTCAGGAATAGAACAACTTCTTCATTGTCCTCCTGAAGAGGGAGTGATTTTGTATTTTGTTAAATGTAGCACAGCGGAAAGAAAATATATCTGAGGGAGTGAAACAGCTACGGGGTTTTTTTTCTTAAATTTATGGAGCAGAGAGTTGTGAGCGGAGCTTTATGGCATTTAATTGAGTATTTTGGATCTTCGCAAAGTACCAGCAATGTCTTCTGTTTGTGTTTAAAAATTGCTTGAATGAAAACAAATCTGTAAGCAAGTTTGAAAAAGCTTCAGTGCTTCATTTCCCTCTCAGATGCCATGTGAGCATAAGAAGAGAAGGTGCCTGAAGTCTTTCCAAGTGATAGAGCCAGAGGAGGCCAAATGCCAATACAGTCTCTATGAAAGCTACCGCCTTTGTGCACTATTGTAGGTATTTTGTTTCATTCTCCTTGATGTGAATTGATATTACATCAGGCTTATATGTCAGCTCCTGAACAAGAATACGCTATGTATGTATGTATGTATGTATGTGTTTTGGTTATTAAAATAATGTTATTCAGTAATGAAATGAAAGAATGGGAAAATGAAATGAGCTGAATTGTCTGGAAAATTTGATATCTGAATGGACATCATAGTGTGATATTTTGAATTGATTTTCTTAAGACTTTATTGATCTTCTGTGCATTTTTAAAAAAAAACACCTTTGGTATATTGTAAAGGATTCCATTTTGAAATCAGAATATCTTTCGCAAAGCCACAATCTCCTCTCAAAATCTTCAAATATCGCCTTTACTTCACTTCATCTTGCCTAGAATGCACTGTGCAACCTCTGTTTGCCCTGCTGGACCTCCTTTTGTTTTGCTCAATCTGCTTTCATCATCAGATGTTCTTTAATTAACTTGGCGGGACGAGTGTTTGCTTGGTTTCATTCTTTGTCATTATACATGTTTTGAGCATTCTTATCTTGTGGCTACAAATTCGAACTGCCGACATCAGTTCCTGCAGGGTTAAAGATGAACTGATTACATCCTGGACATAAACCTATTAATAGCACAACACACACATTGAATATTGAGAATAATGGTGTTTTTGTCTTTTAAGAAAAGCTCCTGTGAAATGTATTAATAACTGTGCATGTGCAGTCACTGGCAAAAAGATGCAGTGCTGCTGCGTGACAAATTCTTTCTTGGTCAATGAATCACATTCTCTCTCATGAACATTTCTTATGAGGGTTATTCTTAATCCTAATAATGCCAGGTTTAAACCTCTACCTGTCAGCCTGAGCTTGATTATCCTAGAAATTAAAGCTAAATGGCTCTTGGTGGGTGAACACACCATGTGATGTGCAATTGAGACCTACACACCAAGAAAATTTCAGGGTCCAGCTGAATTAGTTAGTCTCATCAGGACTGCTAATGGGGATGATGCAATTACATCAATCTACCTGGAGGCAGGCAGAGGAAAAGTCAACCCGAGCTCCGATTGCTGATTAGTGTCAGTCCGTGGAACCATATGGAATTATAGGCTTCTGTTTTTGGATGATCTGCATGTCTGGCAACATGAATTGCTTCCTTTCCAAAGGAAAGGTGAAGAAAGAAACATGGATACATAGGTCTGAATCTTACTGATTTTGGCAGAGCACGAAAGGCATACTTGTTGTTTTAGTTTCGGACGGTTTTGCGCCACAAAGCCTGGCAAAGTATCTTGCTGTATCTTACCAAACTCGTGCATTTACTACCTGCCCTTCCCTAAGGTGCCTCCCCTGTTTGATTTCAATCCCATCTTACCCTTTTTGGCACCATTTTCAGAACAACCCGCCATTCTCAAAATATTGTTCATATCACTGGCATCCTGTGCATCCATGCCACCTTTTCAGATGTGCTGTGTACCTGATAATCTTTTGCAATCTGACACAAAGAATGCTGGAGAAACTCAGCAGGTCTGGCAGCATTTGAGGAGAAAAATACAGTTAACGTTTTGTGCCTGATGTGACTCCTCTTCAGAATTGGAGAACTGAGATTTCCAGCATCTATAATGTTTTCCTATTATTTGCAGTCTGGTGTTGCCCCTCAGCAGCAGCAGGCACAGAGCCATGCTTCTCACAGCACATGTTCTGCGTCAGTGGCACTCCCTCACATTTACAACCCTGTTCTCTCACCAAGTCGCTGTTTAATTACGTGCCACACAGTTTACCTGTCCTTAGCTGCATATTCGTCACCTCAGCCTGTCTAGTTCACTGCTATCCTGGTCCCAATGCCTAGTGTAGACCTGCATCTTGTCATTTTACAGTAGGGGAACATCACATACAGGCAAGCGATTGGATGGTTCCAGAGATGCACTTTTATTCACTGCTATCAAACACAAACAAACGGAAAAGACGTTTCAGGTCACCATCGCCGCGTACACACACACACGTGTACCCACACACCACACACACCATCATGCCAAAGCCTATAGACCATACTGTGATGGCCCACTGAACCCAGACCCCATCCACAGGACGTGGGTGTCATTGAGGTTCTGTCAGGCTTTGATGCCCAGTGCAACTGAGCTCTGTCATGCTCATTGTCAGCCTCCTCCTCCCCAGGGTCCTTGTTCCCCGCTCCTTTTCCTTTGCAGCCAGCTGTCATTACCCAGTTCCTCAGCCTGTCTCGCTGTCTGCCCCTATAACCCCAGATTGGTCCAAGCAGTGGACCTGCATATTCAACAGCTCAAAGTTTGCTCCACATTTGTGAACGACTGACTAAAAGGTATCAGGCAGCCTTATCTAGAAGGAGCCAATGATTTTCAGAACAGCTGTCACCTTCAAAGCCATTGGGAGAGGATAGCCTCCCACTTCTGCAGCTGGCACTGTTCCATCACTGTGTCCAAAAACGTACCAAGCCTGCACTGACGCTGTGCCTCACTCTTTCCCAGGAAATGCAGTCAGGACCAAAAAAAACTCTAGTCCTCCTGACGGGCCTTGTAGCAGTGACCTGTCCATGAGTTGTATGCTCCTCAGCCTCCACACTGAACACTGCTATATTCTGGTGGCCCTAGTGCTCCTGCATCAACCACAGTGAACAACAATGCACCGGCAAATGGGTGCAGGACTCTTGGTGGAAATAACCTAAATGGTGAACTTAAGGAGGGAAAGAGGTTTGAGTCTCTCATGAGAGTGATTGGTGGCATACCCTGCAGATGAGGGCTGCACACACTTGTCCAGACAGTGAGACTTGCAGCACCCTGATAACAAGGGCCATGCCTCCACCATTCATCACCTTCAGCCTCAGCACGTGCAACAACTTGGTGGATCGGCCACACTGGCTGAGTGACAAATGTGTTACAACAAATGCTACTACCTGCTACACTGTGACTGCCTTTCTATCCCAGACCCATGTCAATCATTTCATTATGTTCAGGTAACTTATATGACAGATGTTGAATCAATGGTCTCTGTCTCCCACTGCAGCCTTGTGAGTTGCATGAGTAATGGCTTACCGTTGATCAGTATTGACCTTTTAAATGGTTGCTCCCCACCTGAATATCATTAAGATGATGCCAGTATTCGATTTGTAAGGACCAATGGCATGATGTAAATCGCCTCTGACTATCATTTAAACCCGGAGCTTGTTCATTTTGTGTGCATTGTAAATGGATGATGAATTGGTTGCAGACTAAATATAGCGCACTTTGCAAGTGCATGCTTCTTGTATTTGCCCCTTCAGTGTCCTAACATCCAGTAAACAAGGAGCCTGCACTTTAACCACCACCTTGACACTGATTCTGCCCACACCATTTTTCTGTTGCGGTTAGTATCTAGTGAATGGCAAATGATGGCAGGAAATGCAGATCGTTGTGGACACCATCAGCTCCGAGCCCCCCACTCTGACACTATCATTGCATATCCCAGCAGGCTGTTTTCACCCACCACCAACACCCCTCCCTGCCCCCTCTGCTAACGAGTCCTTAGACTTTATTGACCAGATGACTGGGTGCTGTGTTTGCAATTGTCAAATTCATGAAATGTGGTTTCCCTGACTACTGCTTGTGGCCGTACAGAACTGGCCACTGAACAGCTCCCAGACTATAGTCTGACATATCCCCAACTGTGAGCAGCCCAAATAGATGACTAACAGTGGCCAAGCTGACTGTGCCCATGACTAACTGTTAACAAAATTCCATCACCAAACTCCCTCAGCTGGATTGAGGACTATTTGACATTTCATGGACTTCTACTTTACAGTCAATGTCCCAGACACCACAATCACCATCCCTGGATATGTCCTGTCTCACCGGCTGGCCTGACAGAGGTGGTAGCACAGTGATGTACGGCCTTTGAGGGCGTTGCCCTCAGAATTCTTAACATTGACTCAAAACCCTCTGACGTCGGAGGATTGGCGCATACTCAATGGTTTGAATAGTTTGTGTCTACACTGTAGGGATTCTGTGATTCATATCCTCCACTCAGCCATTATAATCGAGCCAGGTTGAATGTCAGCCAGGTCGACCTCGTTCAATGGAGAGTGTAGGAGGGCATGCCAGGAGGAGCACCAGTCATGCCTAAAACTGATATGTCACACTCTGAAGCTATGAAACAATGCTACTTGCATGCCAAACTGCATAAACAGCAAGTGATGGTTGGAGCTAAGCGTTCTCACAATCTACAGGTCTGCTACATCTAGTCATGAACAGTGGTGGACAGTTAAATAACTCACTAGAGGAGGGGGCTCCACAATTATTCCCATTCTCAATGATGGAAGATTCCGACACATCAGTATAAAAGATAAAACTGAAGCAATCGCAGCAATATTCAGCCAGACATGCCGAGTGGTTAATCTATGTCAGCCTCCTGCCTCAGCATTACGGATGCCAGTCTTTAGCCAATTCAATTTGCTGCAAAACGACTGTCACTAAACTGTTGGTGACTCTGGATACTGCAAAGGCTACCGGCCTGACAACATTCTGGCAATAGTACTGAAGACTTGTGCTCCAGAACATGCCATTCCCCTAGCCAAGCTGCTCCAGTACAGTTATAATACTGGCATCTATCCGACAATGCGGAAAATTGTCCAGGCATGTCTTGTACGTTACAAGGCAGTCAAATTCAACCTGGCCAATTACACCTCTATCAACCAACTTTCAATCATCAGTAAAGTGATGGAAGGTGTCAGCAACAGTGTTATCAAGCAGCACCTGCTCAGCAATAACCAGCTCAGTGACACCCAGTTTGGGTTCCGCGCATGGCCACTCGGCTCCTGACCTCATTACAGCCCTGGTTCAAACATAGATAAAATAGTTGAATTCCAGAGGGGAGGTGAGAGTGACAGCCCTTGACATCAAGGCTGCATTTGATCAAGTGTGGCATCGAGAAGCCCTAGGAAAACTGGAATCACAGTATTGAAAGTGCATTGGCATGTCAGCCAGAATCTAAAGCTACCACGAATGACATGGCGCAGCAGGGAAGGATACTGTAAGCATGCAAGTGGACACTAAGTGAGTAAACACTGAGGGAACAAATGAGCATTCCTGAGATACAGCCTGGTCAAATCCATCAGCTGGGTACTTGATTGTGTGCAAAGCATCCTTGCAGCAGTGTTTCAAAGCTAGTATCCAGTATGCTGAGTAATCCAGGTCTGTGCTTTATCAGCAGCCTATATGTGTATCAGACAGATGCTGTGATAGTTGTGGGTAGGCACCTATTGAGTGTACAATAGGTGCATGCAGTTGGTGCTCATGGATTGTGCCCTGAGCTGCTATTTTGGTGCTGATCAGTGTGGAGGCACTTCACAGCAAAAGGCAAGCTCGGTTTGCCAGGTATCCACTCTGACTTCAATGTTGAGACTTCTCATTACCTTGCCTGCTTGGCTGGCTTGGTAACGTAGAAAGGTGAATATTGATGAGGCAAGTCAGACCATTAATAAGGCATTTAATAAATAACAGTCTTCTTTACCTAGCAAATTGCTGCTGCCTAGCCCGAAACTCTCCTCACCACTCAATAAATGTATAAAAGATGCAGCAAGTTGCTCTCAATATCGAGAAAAAAATTATGCAAGATGTCTAGTGGGCCCAGGATGTGTCTCACCACAATCTCTGTTGCTCAGGCCACTTTCCCCACTTTGAGTGGTATCAGGAAGAAATGAGCCACCAGTTTCCCTATCCGGTCTTCTAAAGCCAATTTAAACAGGTTTGATGGCCCCTTGTGGGGGACTGTACAAAAACAAAATATAATGATTGAAGGAGACTTATTGCATAGAAACAAACTAATCCAAATTGAGCCAAAATATCGTTACCAGCATGAGGATGCGCTCCAGCCCCTTCAGAGCCCATCAGCCCTTAAAGGCTCAACCATACCAGTGGACACAGAATGCTCTGTCTCAAAGGACACATGAGAACTAGCATAACTATGAAAGATGGGCAGACGCCCAGGTACAGCGACCCCCTCCACAGCCCATTGTGTTTAAGTGTCTGATTATCAGTGACAGAGAATAGACTACTGTAGAATCTCAATAGGCAGCACTTGTTTTTCATTATGGGATGTAGTTTTTTTTTAATCAACCTGTTCAGAGATGTTGTAACACGCACCATGGCAGGTGGGATTTGAATCCAGACTTTCTGGCCCAGAGGTAGGGACACTAACACCGTGCCGTAGTGCAAGATGTGATAGAAAGATACTTTCAAATCAACCCATTCAGAGACATTTGTACACACCTCTGGAACAAATGGAACTTGAACCCAGTCCTCTTGATCCAAAGATTTGGTGTATTACATAATGGCAGTAGGTGCAATTAACATTAATTAGTTAGACAGAATTACAGCTGTAGGAACCACATCTGTCATGTTTGTCTGTGTCTCGACCTTGTGCAAGACTAATTAATTCTCCACCCAAACACTGCTTGACATCATCAATTTGGGTAGAACTCAATAGAGTTCAACATTTACTCTTTCAGAGGTATTACCTTATACAAAAAGACAGTTGAAAGATATTGTACAACTGCCTTTTCTGGACTGCCTCTGACTTACAATCTAGGTTACAATATGTTTAATGTAACTGGAAAGCCATCAGGTCGTCTGCTCAGACTCCAGTTCAAGTAGCAGATGGGCCTATCAAAGCCTGATTTGCATATGAAAGGAGGGTGATGCTGGCTAGGGACGGTGGTTGGATCTGGATGGGAAAGAAGTGAGTAAGACCTCCATTTCATTTTAATTGGACATGGAGAGGCGTGCTGCTGGGTGACTGGGAAAGTGATGTCTGTTATCCATCAGCAGTGGGTTCAAA
The DNA here is from genome assembly GCF_030684315.1 of Stegostoma tigrinum. Lineage (NCBI taxonomy): Eukaryota > Metazoa > Chordata > Chondrichthyes > Orectolobiformes > Stegostomatidae > Stegostoma > Stegostoma tigrinum. The sequence continues at coordinate 19,912,395 of NC_081369.1, forward strand.
CCTGTCTACTCATACAAACTGATCTAAAACACAGTAAATACGTTGACCTTAATTTGTAGCTAATATTGCACGATTAAAATGTTTCAAACACTGTGATACTGATTTACAGTGTTATGAGATGATATTTCTGCCTTAAATATTACATTAATGAAGCCATATGATTTAGAAGTGCATTTCTTTTCAGACAGAAAGCTACAAATGCCGAAACTGAAAACAAAACATGGTGACATGCTGAAAATCCACAGCAGGCTCATCAGCATTGATTGTATCTGAAACTGTAACCCATCTTTTTTCTCTTCTCACTGCCCAGCCTGCTTTTCCAGCACTTCCTATTGGTATCACCTTTTTTGTTTTATTCTGCTCAAAACCAGCTATAGAAATCTCATTGAGCTGTCTTTGTGCATGTTTATGTGGGATATGTGTAAAATTAATATACAACTTTTCTTTCCCCAGATACATCGAACGGAAAGCTTTCTTGGATAGAGTCGATCACCGGCAGTTTGAGCTAGAACGTGATATCCGGCTCAGTAACATGAAACCTTGACATTAATCTTCCAGACAGAAGTCCGTTGTTTAATGTGAACGTGCATCTACACTCTTCACAGATTACCACTGTCCCAGGCGGTAATGGTTTATGATTGTAACAAACATACTGTAAGCAGTGACAGTCTTTCCTTTGAATTCTTTTACATTTTTAATTGTTGACCTGATGTTAAAATAAATGTTTTTTCTAAAAAAAAAATTATCAGTAGGTAATTAGACAGTAGTTAAGTGTGTCTCAGAGTTTTTCCTTTTTTTTAACGACTACAGCAAGTTCAATGAGGTGTCAAAGATTATTGCATGTTTTCAAACTTAATACTCGACCACGCTCTTACATTGATGCTATTTGGTGACAGTGCTGTTAGCTTTTGTTCTTCTTGGACAGAAATAAATAATTGTACTTCAGTTATGTGAATTATCTTAATTTCTACAATCTCAATCATGAATTTGCTAATGTGTCTGTACAAATTAAAATGAAAATTAATTTGACCCAAATTCATTGTTTCCATTTTTCCTACCAGTTCAACTTTATATATTACTCATAATACTGTACACTACCACTTAAATATTCAAACACAGAATATTACGGAAATATAATTTCAGCAGGTTTGATAAATTAATGAAGAAAATACTGATTTAATCACTTTATGAAAAAGTGAAAAGAAATCAATCCAACTATACCATTATTAATTATTTTGAGTAATTATGACAGTCTAAAGTGGCTGTAGTTGCAAAAGTGACTTGAAAAATAAGCAATATTAGTTCTTTATAGTTGCTTATTTATATTTTTAACACCATAAACCAAAGGTGAATTTAAAGGAACTCTGGATAAATGCACCTAGAGTAAGCACAAACTCTGGGGGAGAAGAAAGTAAAAGTATATGCCAATACAGTAAGATGAAATAAAGTGAAGCTTGTGTGGGGTAGAGACTGCAGCACGGACCAGTTTGGCTGAATGACCTGTTTCTGTCATGTCAAATTTTATGTACCTTATTTCCTGAATACTGTGTGCAATAATCTGGCAATTCATCCAATTAGACAGCATGTTGCTACACCACAGAGTGTGAGGATGTAACTTTGTCCCTGTGATTTCCCCATCTGGCGGCTGGCCTGCTAGAAAAAAGGTGGCAGCCAGAAGAAAGATATGTTCCAGAGAAGGATCAGAAATCAAAGCCAGGAGTGGGATTCCTTTCTTCCACACTGTTTCTGTCTGCATAATAAACCTTACCATGCTAACTTGTCTCTGGTGCACAGTGCAATTGCTTTAAGCCAGATCGTTATAGATTTGAGCTGCTAGATATATTTACTAACCTGGTTGGCATTACAGTGTGAAATGTAAGGTTTTCTGCATTGTCAAAAGGTGCCGTGCTTTATTTTGTTGGGAGCCCTAATTCCAATTTTGATTTTACCTAATCTTGCTATCTCTGCAACTCAAATCAGGACCGTGGAACTTGTTGCCCAATACCTTTGTGAGAAGAATGTAGTGATGCAAAGAAAAGAACCCCAGGCACCTTCTCATCAACTACAAATAGGCAGTAAATACAGCCTTGCGAATATTGACCAAACCCAAGAGAAAGAATTAAACCAAAAAAGTGACAATTAAAAGTAAAGTGAGACAGTGCTTAGAGCTCCTGCTTGGAACAAAGCACATCACTGCTGTTCCCCACATGTTGAGTTTCCAATTTAACCGGTACCATTACAAGAAGATTCAGATAAATGTAAATGCTTCCCTAATGAAGACATGAGTGAGCCTTAGCAAATTAAATTGTCTAAGGTCACTCCCTCCAATCTCCTGCAGGTTAGTTTGAAGATAGCTCTGTTTGTGTTTGGAGTGTAAGTTGCCAGTTCTTTCAGTCAGGATTTAGAATGGGACTCCAGGTAGATCTTAGAAATTAATGAAGTAGAACAAACCAAAAATCATTGTCCCAAACCAGTTAGTCCAGCAAATAAAATAACATGACCGACATTGAATGGCCAAAGACTGCCTGTGAAAGTAATTATTAGTAGTCTTGGCAACGTCAACCCAGGTACCATTGAAGGAGTCCCAGCTGTATGAGAGTTGTAGATTCATTCCTGACCGTCATGATGAGGATATATTTTCTGATCTGTCAGTACCTATTAAAATGCACAGATGTCATATCTCCAACTGGCTGCCTTCACTGTAACCTTAGATTGATTATGGGAACTGTTTTCATCAAACTACTGCAGTTTTAATCCAGAGGGCAATTTCCACACCAAAAAAAAATCTACAACAAGTTGATACTTCGAGAATTTCCAGACTGGTAAAGTGAGCTTTTAGTGGAATTCTGATTTTACTCTGTGGAATTCAAGTTTAATTTAAAGTCTGTGCACAATGGAGAGTTTATAGCTAGTGCATATTCTTGCAGACTGTATATGAATTCAATTTCAGAGGGTTAAAAGACATTGGTTTTACCTTTTATAAATTTATGACTTAGAAAATACTTTTTGCTTGAAAAATACCACAGAAAACTGGGGCACAAGCTGGAGACCACATGAAATTGGGGCCTCATTACTATGATTCAGTGAGACCATTCTGTCCAAGCTATTTGTTAGCCAGTAGGAACAAAGGAATGGCAGGAAATCAGACATTCCTGATGCCACTTAAAGGTAGTCAACACCTCTTAAAGGGGAGGTCCACTTGCCCTGTGAACAAGAGGGAAACATGGAAGTGGATAACCTTAAAAAAGGGCACTAGGTTTCTCCGATATTGCACTGGACACCTTAATCCAGGATTTGAACAAGTATGTGCCCTGACAGCCAATAGAGAAAGTAGGAACTGCAGATGCTGGAGAATCTGAGATAACAAGGCATAGAGCTGGATGAACACAGCAGGCCAAGCAGCATCAGAGGAGCAGGAAGCCTTTTCTGAAGAAGGGTCTAGGCCTGAAATGTCAGCGTTCCTGCTCCTCTGATGCTGTTCGGCCTGCTGTGTTCATCCAGCTCTACACCTTGTTATCTCAGCCAACAGAGAAGCCTGATTCAAAATGCGGACATGCACATTACCTGTGGGGGAGGAATTAAAAAAAGCAAAAATCACCATAAACCTAGAAACTGCTCTGCCATCACAGAGAGAGGCAACTGGTGGTGAATTTAACCTGAGGGTCACTAAACCTGTGGTAAGGAGTGAGATTGAGAATGCAGGGCCTTCGTGGTGACCTCAGCTGGTGTGGGAATTGAACCTGCACGGTTGCTGTTGTAAATCGGCCCCCGCAGTAAACTGATCCATTCGATTGCAGAGACATTATTTCAGTTGGCTAGACAGCAGGTTGGTGATGCAGAGTGACTTCAATAGTACAGACTCAATTCCTTTCCTGGCAGAAGTCAATATGAAAGTCCCCCTTCTCAGTCTCACTTGAGGCATGGTGAGCCTAAGATTCAACTCTCTACCAGTTGCCTTTCTCAAATAAGGGAGCAGCTAATGATTCTTGAGATTGTGGTGATTTTCACTGAGGAATGCCAACACCCGCTATATTGAATGTTTAAGTGTAAAAGAAGCGTGGTACCAACGAAGTTCTCATCTAACACCTCTGCTGTAATCTCCTTACCATCTGTTCATAGGTGACACGGGACTTCGAGTTTTATTTCCAACTTGTGAAGATGACATTGCACCCATGCAGAGCTGCTAAAACAAACTTCTATTTCTCTAAGACATTAACATTGAGTGTGTGATTGAGAATCAACTGAACTACAAGTGTAACCGCACAGATGAAAAATTCAGGACCCTCAACCAGTGGCAACATTTTTTTTAGCAATTATGTTTTTTAAAACGTGGCTGGCTTTACTTTGTCTCCTATCAAAGACACACCACGGGAAGATGTTATCACATCCTCCTGATCATAATTTGCAATTCTGCCATGACTTTGCTCCTTTCCTGATGGGAAAACTTATAAACAAAGGAGTGAGAGAGAGAGAGGGAATTCATGTTGAATCTCTTGTTACAGGAAACATGGAATGAATTTAAAGAGGAAATGTAAGATAAAGACTGCAGAAAGCCACAGAGCAGAGGGATTTGGGAGTCCTAGTCCATAAATCACGAGAAACTAGCATCAAATTCAGTGGGCAATAGGGAGGGCAAATAAAGTGTTGGTCTTTTCTCAAAGGGAATGGAATATAAAAGTAGGGAGGTTTTGCTAAACTGTACGTGGCACTAGTCAGATCACACTGGAATACTGTAAACGATTTGCAAGTTCCTTGTCTAAGGGAAAAGTACGAGTGTTGGCGATAATACAGAGAAGGTTCAATAGGCTGATAATAGATCTGGAGGGACTACCATGTGAGGAGATATTGAGTAGGTTCGATGTGTACTTGTTGGAATAGAGAAGAACAAGAGGAGACTTCAATGAAGCGTACAAGATTCTGAGAAGACTTGACAGGGTAGGTCCAGAAAGGTCTAAGACCAGAGGGAATAATCTCAGAAAAAGGAGTTGCATGTTTAAGAAAGAGATGAGGAGGGATTTCTTCTCTGAGGATTGTGAAACTGTGGAACTTTCTACCCAGAGGGCTGTTGAGGCTGGGTCATTAAGTACATTCAAGGCTCAAATAGACAGCTTTTTAATCAGTAAGGAGATTGACAAAAGTTGGGGTTGGGGGGAGCGGGAAACGCAGGGAAAAGCAGGAAAGTGGAGTTGAATCTGATCAAATCAGCTGTCATCTTATAGATGGTAGCCATGATGTGGAAGTTCCAGTGTTGGACTGGTGTCGACAAAGTCAGAAGTCAGTCCAACAGGTTTATTTGAAATCACAAGCTTTTGGAGTGCTGCTCCTTCAGGTAAAGTCACTTCACCTGGTGAAGGAACAACACTCTGGAAGCTCGTGATTTCATATAAACCTGTTGGACTATAACCTTGTAGTGTGTGATTTCCGACTATAATCTTATCAAATGGCAGAGCAGACTCAAAGGACTGAATGGGCTGTGTCTGCTCCTGTGTATGTGGTTTTATCATGATGTTATGTTCCAATGGAGATATTCAGGAGATCATTTTCTCTGAAGAAACTGCACTGGTAGTTGGTGATAGGGCACTTGTTTACACAAAGCCATGTATTTAGGACTGCGTATGACTACAGAAATGGTTAATTATTCATCTCTTGTATAAACTAAAACTGCACTGCGTATTTTAATGGTGGCACTTGAAATTTTGATAAATACCCTAGAAATCTAATTCACATCTGAACCAGTACTTTAATGTGTAGATGATACATGGCAGACCCGATGGGATATGATTTTAATCCTAATTGGTGAACCCAATCAGATAACTCCACAGCATGTTTATAAAGTAGGTTAGAATCAGAAAACTACCATAATTGTATCTACATTTAGGTTGTATTTATCATGGACTGCATCATAGAGATTTGGTGTCTCAAACATATTGTCATGACATGGGAGGGAGACGTTGGTCTGTTATTAACATTGTTCAGAATGCAGGAACCACTGTAATTGGTTCAAGTATGTTGATTATTAGCAATGTGATTGTGCCAGAGATTACAGACTGAAGTCTGCTTGCTTTAGGCAAAACATTAGATATCCATTGTACTGTTAATCCATGTTTAACACTGTACAGACAAGTAATCCAGCAAGCACTAGTCAAACCTTGCAGTTTCCTTCCCATAATTGAGGAATACAATCTGCACAACCTACAGGTGTATGTAATACGTGCAGTGTATTGTCAAGAGCATCTTGATCTTTCAATATAGTCCTTAGCAATTGGACTTTCTTTAAACTTTAGAAGTTTCATATTCCCCAACGAGGACAGAGTTTCAGGTGTTGTTAGAGATAACCTAGCTGATAGGCAGTTGGGGTTAGCAGTATAATCACTTTAAGACAAAATCAAGATGCTGCTAGATCTTTGATATAACAACAGAAAGTACTGGAAGTACTCAGTAGCTGAGGCAATACTGTTTTGAGATGTGCCTTTAAGAAGGATTTGTTTTATCATTTTCTTTTGAAAACAAGTGTTACAAACTTGGAGCAGAGCTGTCTGCTCTGTGCCCAGCCATGTAGCTAGCTTTGTTTCTTTTTAAAGCAGACAGAATAAGCATGAAAGGGTAGGGTCCAGCTCCTGCAGGACTAGGATTTTTATTTAATTTTCAGTAGCTGTTGGGATTTGGAAGCTGCTTTACATCTCTCCCTGCTACAGTAAACCACTTGCGTTCTGTCTCTTTCTGAGTTTTGTCTTGACATTCTTTTTTCCTGGACTGGAGAATTGCATGTGAAACTACCTATTTTACTGAATTTGCCTTCACCAAGGGTGTGTTTATGGGATGTTACTATATTGGAACAGTTAGTGTTTAGTAGTTAAATGATCTATTACTCTATTAAGTTTCCAACAATGTTGTTATTCCAATCCTGCTTTCTTTTATCTGTATTTACTTATAGTGTAACAATAAAGTGTGTTTTGCTTCAAGCCTATTAGTTTGACCAATCAGGTTGCATCCAGAACACAAAACCTTACACTTGCCTTTAAAAATAAGAAGAGGTTGGTATCTAGGCTATCTTCTTAATATATTTTAAGGGGGTTTAATCTGGTTCATAACAGTATCTAAGCAGAAAATAATAGTTAAGATTCCGAATAAAGGTCACAAATCTGAAACATTAACTCTGTCTCTCCACAGACCTGCAGGATGTTTCTAGGATTTTTGCCACTTTCAAGAACTCACCTCCTTAACCTCAGTAATCCCCTGTTAACCTGCTACCTAGCATTCTGATTTTACATCAGTCTTATTCTAGCCTCTTGTGCATTTTTTCCAGTTTCTAACAGTCAGTTTTTCCAGGCTATGTAATCTAGGATTGTCTTCCCTATCTTCCATATATCTCTAATTCAGTTCCTCCATTACAACCCCAAGTTCAAACCTGCTCCTTTGGAAAACATTTTGGTCTCCCCTCCTAATCACTTACTCTGATGAAGATTCATTTCCTGTCACCTTTCTGGGAGCTAACCTGAGACAGTTTTCAATAGTTTCAACTCACAGTCATCCCCTAACATTCCTGGAAAGCTGAAATGGTGGGGGTGGTGGTTGACTGGAACAGGATAAAGACATCATGACAATTACCCACAAAACTGGCACAAACATAATGATTATTTTTGTGATGACCACACAGCTGGCTGGGTTTAATGAAATTGCACCTTATCGGTGTCAATACAGGTAGTTTATGTCTATATGGCATTATTAACATATTGAAATATCTCAAGACACTTCACAGAAGCATAATGTAATAAAACACGAAACTGAACCACATCAGGCAATATTAAGTTCGATCAATAAATGCTTTGTTAAAGAAAGAGACAGTTTAATGAGTGTCTCAGAGCAGCAAAAAGTAGAGAATGTACAGGATGTTACTCCAGCATTTAGGGTCTTGACAACTCAAGGTCACTCTGTGATTGGTGCCTGCACTTACTGGTTGATCTTGTGACCATCAAAGCACCAGAAGAATGGAATCTGATCCCATGAACCATAGAAGAGAGAGAGATAATGGGAGGCTGATCACTGTTGCCAATCCTGAAGCCTCTTACACTGTGACTCATGGCTGGCTGTGGAAAAGTTACTGTATTGATTGGCTCTGATAAATAAAGCTTGTTGCACTCACATGTCAGAGGAGGAGATGTCTCGGGAAGTAATTAAAAACAGCCTGAGGCTAAAAGGTGAGGCCAGGACTTTGACAGCTACTGATAAAATATGATATGCTAACCCAGCCAGCAGAGCTGCAGGAGGCTGCCAAATTCAGTGGCATAGAAGAGCAGTTTCCTTGTGCTGCACCTTAGAGACATTCAGGAAATTCACTCCTGGCCCTTTCAGATTATGTACTTGAAATGACTTCTACAAGCACTTCCCTCACCTATTGTCTTCTTGCAGTCTATCTCTTGCACCTCCCAGTTGTTACATACAGTGTATAATACAGAAACAAGCCATTTAGCCTTACTGCTGTCCATTCTGATATTGTACCCTCTGTGGGAATGTCCTCACATCCCTCCCATCTAACCCTAACCCTAAATACTTATTATTGTTTTCTCCCTTGAGCTTCTACCTGAATCTATTCTAGAGGCTGCTGCTGTTCCTCCTCCCCCAACCAAAGTAATAGAAATGCTCATGATCCGCTGTGAATAGTTGAATAGGTGGGTGTTACAAAGAGAATCAGACACAAACAAGTCCCAAATCTGAGAAATTACTTGGAAATCCAAGATGACATGAACTCTTTGATATGTGCCTGCACTGAAGTGATTCCTCATATTGTATTATGCTTCAAAGATCTTCTAAAGAAAATGGTTACTGGATTGGGAGTACAGCGCAGATTGCTGGGCAGAGCCTCCAAGCTGTTGAGTTTAAAATGTTGGGATCCAAATATTGAAGTCAACGTAGTCCCAGAGAGCCACTGGCTGTTGTGTCATGAGAAAGAGAGAGAGACAGTTGGTGATAATCTACTGACATTGGGCAAGGTGGAGCTTTCATGGTGACCTTATGGTGCACAGGAATCGATCGTGCACTACTGGTGGCACTCTGTAAACTATATGTCCCAACTGAGCTAACCAACCTGCCCTGTAAATGATGCCACAGAGCTCTTGCAAGTATTCGTGAGTACCCACCTGAAAAATAAATACGTTTACAGCAGCAGTGAGCAGAAGGAGTAGTAAGATCTCAAATGTGATTTTAACTGCTTGCTATCACTGGGTGGTATGGGTTCAAACCATGCAGTAGTGTCTATGATTGTTTCCTCCTGAAAACCAGAATTGGTACACAGGCTATTACTCATTTTCTTTCATCTATTACTCTTGTTAAGAACTTATTTCTTAAATCAACATTGTTCCTTTTGAGAAGGGATAAACAGGCTATTTGATGGTAAGTTGTAATATGATACAATATTGGAAAAAAAACATTTTTAGCCCAAATAGTTAATTGGGTAGCAAATCTGCCCTTTTTATGCTGGTGAATTGCCAAGTACCCACCCATTAGAATTGCCAGGCCCTCATCTTCCAGCATTCCGTGGACATGCATTCTATGCAAAATCTGACGTGTTAACTGCATTCTCTTTTCAGAACGACTTACAACTTCCAAATGATGTAATGAAGGTCAGAGTCAGCACATTTGTTTTATATTAAGACCTCAATGTTTTCATTTCAGTATAAGAAATGAAAGAAATACAATGAACAAAAGGCAAATTTCTCCCAACAAATTAATTACGTTAACAGTTTGAGAGCATGGAATGTAAAAAATTGCCAATACTTTTGATTTCTGATGAATGGCCATTCAGTCACATTAATTTCCAGGAATCCAAACCGTGATATTATGTTTGATTTTCACAGTGTGGCATAGCCTGTAACAGTAAGAGACACATTGACAACAACATCAAATGAGTTTATTATAGAGAGTTGGTAATTGAAAGGTTTGACACAATATGAAATTAAATCTAGAATAAGTCAATTTTTAGGCAACTCAAGCGTTACAGTGTGTAACGGGCTACATAATTACTGCTGCTTCATTCCAAATATGTTTTTGGTGAATTTGTAGCGATGAAAGTACAGTTGTTCATGCTTCAGTGAAAATGTCACTGCTTATCAGAGAAGCTGACAGTTGCTGTCCTGTATTTAATTAAATTGTTATGAAGTTATGTTAGTGTCCCTTCCTCTGAGCCAGGAGGCACAGGTTCCAGTCCCACTTGCTCCAGAAATGTGTAATAATATCTCTGAACAGATTGATTAGAAAATATCTGCAACCAAAAGAAAACGAAACCACCCATAAAGTCTGATTGAAACATTAATATGATACTCAACTGATAAATCCTTGACCAATCATTCTCAGGTATCTATAACTCTAATTATGAAACTGAGAAGATGCTGAATAGTAATGTGGCACTTTGCAATCTGACCATTTTCTGCTCTGTGATATCTTCTGTATTGTCTCTGTCTTGTATTTATTGAATTAGGGGTATTGTGTTGATCATGGCTCAGTCCTAGTATTTACACTTGGTAGTGGATCTACATAACAGTCCAGAGAATTGAGGAACCTAGACTATCTCTAAAGGGGCTTTTGCATCATTGGAGGGGGTTATCATGTGGATGAGATGCTAATACAAACTCTCAGCTGACCTCTTATTAGTCACAAATGATTCCATAACACTTATTTTGCAGAAGAGATCTCCCCAGTATGCTGGTCAATGTTCATCTCACAGAAAATGCTGAAAACAGATTAAGGACGTGAGATTGGATGCTGTGGGGGTGCAAGATGCCCAGAGAAGATGAGGTGACTGGTCACTGTCCCTAGCAGAGGCTGAATGGCAACTCTCTGATGCTGCCTGCGAACTTGCCTGGGCCTCACCACCAGTCAACAAGCCATCATTTTCCAGAATGTCACTGACACCATCTTTTCTGGAGAAGAATAGAAGATCCTGCTCTCACCTCAAAATAAAATTAGCTTCAAATTTCCACCATCCCTTCTCTTCATACAGCTATCTTTTCTATTGCCTTCTTTAACTTCTCTGTCTCTTGGGAATAGGCTACCAATAAATGCTCACTATAAAGCCTCAGATTTACACAGCTACCTTGGTTACACTTCCTCCCACCCCATCTCCTGTAAGTACTCCAATCCACTCTTCTGCTTTATTCATCTTTGCTACATTTACTCCGATGATCCCTCCTTCCACACCAGTGTTTCTGATATCTTTTTTCAGTTGAGGATTTTGTTCCAGCAAGCTTGACAGCTGGGCCTTACAGTATGTCTATTCTTTGATCATAGAATCCCTACAGTGTGGGGACAGGCCCTTCGACCCAACAAGTCCACCCAGACCCATCCCACTATAATGCACCTAAGCTCCACATCACTGAACACTACAGGCAATTTCGCATGGCCAACCCGCCTAACCTGCACATCTTCGGACTGTGGGAGGAAACCGGAGCACCCGGAGGAAACCCATGCAGATATGGGGAAAATGTGCAGGCTCCATGCAGATAGTCTCCCAAGAGTGGAATCGAATCTGGGACCCTGGTGCCATGAGACAGCAGTGCTAACCACTGAGCCACCATGCCTGTTCTGTTTGCCTTATTCACCTTTCTAGAATCACAATGATGTTTGCCTTGTTTTTGCTTTATACTTATTAGCTTTCATTTCCATCACCTCCAACGATAAACACATCTTGCCCTTCCCTCATTTTACGTCATTCCCTATAACAGTCTCTGGTCCACTTGTCCATCATCCCACACACCTATTCCCCTTCCCACAGCATTTCCCATGCAAACACAGTGTATACACCGAAGCTTCTTTTTTCTCTCTCTCTTTCTATCATTCCAATGCCCCCAACACTCCTCCCAGGTGAAAAAGCAATTCATTTGTGTTTCTTTCATTTTCATCTATTGTATTTGCTGCTCGGTATATTGTCTGTACAATAAGGAGACCAAACCTGGATTGGGTTACTGCCTTGTTGAACACTGAGATTTAGTCTGCAAGTATGGCCTTTATTGGGAAGCTTCTTTGCTGTTTTAATTCTCCGTTCTTTTCCCACTCCAAGCTTTTCATCCTTGACGTAGCACATTATTCCAATAAATATTCAGGTGCATGGTCTTGTCTTTTAATGAGATGCTTTCAACCTCACAGACTTAACAATGTGTTCTACAGTGTCAGTTCATAACCACAGCACTTGTTTTATAGACTGTGAAGTGCTGCTAATGATTACATTGTCTATTTAACATTCCTGCTATCCACCCTGTCACAAACGTTCCCTTTCTATCCTCCCCATAACACCTTCCTTTCGCTTTCCTTGCTCTTCTGTTACATCTGAAGGATCTCACATTTGAAATGTCCTCAGATGCTACACAGACCTGTTGAGCATTTCCTGCATTTTCTGTTCATATAAGGAGATCATCTGGTCACTTGCAAAATTCTGTCTTGTGAATTCTTGCTGTGTGTGAATTGGCTGTCATGCTCCCTACAATACAATGAGGACTACACTTGCAGAACACTTCATTGGCTCTGTGAGACTTCCTGAAGGCATGAAAAGTCCCTGGTAAACACAAGGGACTTACTGTTTCTTAATAAAATGTAAATCACAATTGAAAGAAAGGAGATTAAATTTCATCGTGAGAAGCAACCATGTTCCTGTCCATGTAAGTTAGAGCATTGTTTGGTCTTTTTTGAACGAAGGTGCAAAGAGTTGAATCCCCAAATTCTTATGTTCTGATTCAAACTTCCCAGTAGCAAAATATATACAGTAGAAACAAAACATTATTGGAGTGGAAAGGGAGACAATTCCTAGAATGTTAACCCCCATTATACCACCAACCCCCAATCACTCAGTGAGTACCTGATGCAGCATTAAACTATACATGTCTCAGATTCAGCCTTTGAACTGAAGTTTATCTCAAGAGGGTTGGAATATAAAAGCAGTGATGTGCTTCTGAGGCTTCATAAGGCTCTAGTTAGGCCCCATTTAGAATACTGTGTCTAATTTTGGGCCCCACACCTCAGGAAGGACATACTAGCCCTGGAGCATGTCCAGCGGAGATTCACACGGATGATCCCTGGAATGGTAGGTTTAGCGTATGATGAACAGCTAAGGATCATGGGATTGTACTCATTAGAGTTTAGAAGGTTGAGGGGAGATCTAATAGAAACTTACAAGATAATGTATGGCTTAGAAGGGGTGGACGCCAGGAAGTTGTTTCCGTTAGGCGGGGAGACTAGGACCCATGGGCCCAGCCTTAGAATTAGAGGGGGTAAATTTAAAACTGAAATGAGACGACATTTCTTCAGCCAGAGAGTGGTGGGCTTGTGGAATTCATTGCCACGGAGTGCAGTGGAGGCCGGGACGTTGGATGCCTTCAAGGCAGAGATCGACAAATTCTTGATCTCAGAAGGAATCAAGGGCTACGGGGAGAGTGCAGGGAAGTGGTGTTGAAATGACGATTAGCCATGATTTAAATGGTGGAGCGGACTTGATGGGCCAAATGGCCTTACTTCCACTCCTATGTCTTATGGTCTTATGAAGTAGTGATTTCAGTGAATTACACTGGCAGTTATACAAACTGTCCTCTTGGCACTACGTTAGCTATTGTTTTTGCTACTGTTTGTACTTACCCCTGCCAGGAGAGCTGCTGCCATGGTACACCTTGTTAGTCTGTCTTGTGCCTCCCTCACATGTCTGCAGTATCTCGGCTGCACCCAGTCTTTGGCACTATCATTGAACAATGCCTAGATCAACCCTTTATTCTGCTGCCCTCCACATTACTAAAATACAAGCGCTTTCTTTTTTGGATGTCACTTTTTGCTGTTGCAACGTTAAGTACTTCTTTATTTGTCTTCTGGTATTGTCATGTTGATAAGACATGAATGAGATCAAAAAAGGCAATTTCAATCAACATTTACTGTCTTGTCCATTTTAAAATGAGATAACAAAGTGTGAAGCTGGATGAACACTGCAGGCCAAGCAGCATCTTAGGAGCACAAAAGTTCGGGCCTAGACCCTGCATCAGAAAAGGGGCATGGGGAGAGGGTTCTCAAATAAATAGGGAGAGAGGGGGAGGCGGACCGAAGATGGATAGAGGAGAAGATGGGTGGCAGTGGGAGAGACATCCCCAACGGTTTGTCCGGAGGGAGGAGGGTAACTTCTTCAGGTTAGGCATCCCTGGAAGAGGCTTCGCAGTGAGGTTATAATTGTATCAGAGATAATGGGAACTGCAGATGCTGGAGAATCCAAGATAATAAAGTGTGAAGCTGGATGAACACAGCAGGCTAAGCAGCATCTTAGGAGTACAAAAGCTGATGTTTCGGGCCTAGACCCTTCATCAGAAAAGGGGGGGATGGGGAGAGGGTTCTGAAATAAATAGGGAGAGAGGGGGAGGCGGATCGAAGATGGATAGAGGAGAAGATGCTAAGTTGCTACTTGGTGTGTTCATCCAGCACAACACTGTTATTTTAAAATGAACCTTCCTGGCCATTAAACATGGCTGCTGTCAACTATATGATGCGAGTTGATGATATTCTGGAAAAATTCCAACTGTGATTTCAAGGAATGACAACAGAAAATATTGAAAAGCCTCAGGCGATCTGGCAGCATCTGTGGACAGCAAATCAGAGTTAATGTTTAAAGTCCTGTATGACTGTTCTTCAGTTGAAACTGACTCTTCAGTGTGCCCATCACATGACCCTCTGACCTTTGGGAAGTTTTAACGGGATGTTTTTCTGTATCTTGGGTAATCTAGGATGAATCTAACCTGCCTGTAACACCACTACCAGGCTCCTGGCTAGCAATAAGCCTGCCTCAAATCATCTTCGGTTCTAGTCCCAGAAAGCTCATGTATTCACTTGCAAAGCTGACCAATTCCCTATTAACCTATACCATTGTACTATTCCTTTGCCTGCACTTCCTACTATCAGCCATCTGCACGTGCTGAAACTGAGATCCTACAGTAAAGAACTGATCACTAACTCTCTGGTCTCCCACAACCATGAGTATTCCTTTCTACTTACTTGAATGTGAATTAAAAATGCTTTTGATTTAAGCCCGGGAGTGACAGACCTTGCTGTAGTAGAGCACTGGAAATCAAGGCCTGTTAGCTCTGGAATTGTGACAAAAGTTAAAGATATTATCAAACTGCACCACAATCCCCAGTTTACCTGCCTCTTAGACCCAGGTTAACAGAAAACCTGGACCAGGTTTATTGAACAAGAATGGCTATTTATTACAAAACAAGTAGATTTTAGTTACAGGTAGACAATTGTGAACCATTGACATATTCTACTAATTAAAACACTAACCCCCTTATAAACCTCCTCTTAAACACATGTGGAGGCAGACACAAAAAAGACTCTGGTGTTATTGGTTGAGTGAAACACCGGAAAGAGTGTTAAATGGTCCCTGTCTGCAGCATTGCTGAGATCATCCGAGACTTGGTGTTTGGCGATCTCTCTCTTTCTCTGTCTTTTCAAGGGTTCAGGATTCACAGAATGACTGGTTCACAACTTTAAGTCCCTGAGTTATTGTTTAAAAGAAACAATTTGCAGCAAATGATTAGGGAAAATAAACTGCTTCCTTCAGGCTTTATTCCTTTACTGCAAAGGCAAGCTTGGCACCTCCCTTTCCAGAGGTCCAAAGATTTCAGCCTGTGTTATTCACACCCACAATCTGTTCAGCTACTTGGGAGCTGATCACTTTGTTGTTGGCAGGCAATCAACACTCTACAGATCGATAACCTAATTGATGTCAGATTCCATTTTATCCAATAAACCAAAAAAACTGCAAATGCTGGAAGCCTGAAACAAAAACAGAAGTTGCTGAACAAACTCATCAGGTCTGGCAGCGTCTGTGGAGAAAAAACATAGTTGATGTTTCGGGTCAAGTGACCCTTCTTCAGAACTGATTTCTGTTTTTGCCTCATTCTGTGCAAACTCCCAGTCTCCAATTTGTCTGCAACTGAACTTTCCCTTCTGATAGTGATACAGTGTTGTTTGTTCAATGAGTACTGGTAACTCTCTTTTAAAATCCCTCCCACAATCCTTGAAATTTTTAAAAAATTCTTCTTCAATTTTGCCGACAATCAAAAATACGGAAAAATATAAAGTTACAGTCTTTATTTACGGTTTGCTGCAAGAGTTAAAAACAAATTTAAAAATTGAGTTTTAAAATAATGGGTGAGTGCAACACATTACAGCCCAACTTGAAATTGAACTACTCTGGTTACTGGCAGAAGGTGAGGAGAATAATTTAGTTCAAGCTGCTGTCCACAACAGTCTCAATCATAGGATCCTTACAGTGTGGAAACAGGCCATTCAGTCTGACAAGTCCACACCAATACACCCCCTCTGCTCTATCCCTGTAACCCCGCATTTCCCATAGCTAATCCACCTAACCTATGCATCTCTGGACACTATGGGCAATTTAGCACGGCCAATCCATCTAAGCTCTCTGGTGAGGGGTCTAGGCCCCCCGAAACATCAGCTTTTGTGCTCCTGAGATGCTGCTTAGCCTGCTGTGTTCATCCAGCTTCACACTTTGTTATCTTGGATTCTCCAGCATCTGCAGTTCCCATTATCTCTCCATCTAACCTGCACATCTTTGGACTGTGAGTGGAAACCGGAGCACCTGAAACTTCTAGTTTACATCATTGCACTCTCATTTCAAAAGCTATTTTCTTCCATAAATCTTTACTTCTTGTCTAGGCTTCCAGGACACACAGGCTGGTAAATGAAATGTTAGAGACAAGGTTAACATCCATATGGAGCCCAGCTCCTCATCAGTTCCTATTATTACTTAGACATAAAGACAGTTTGATACTGCAAAGAGTAGATTTCTGGTTTTTTCTGAATGGATAAACTCTTTTCATGTTTCATTGTCGAACAATAAGGTCAGGATTAGCATCAGACACAGGTGTAAAAAGGCCCATGGTTACTGAGCCCAAATGAAGTATAGTTATCCACGCTTGGCAAGGAAAGGCAAACAGCTCATGCTATCATCACCAGGTTAGATTGCCATCTTTAGGAGAGGAGAAATTTCACGGGGTAAAGTACGTGTGCAAGTTGTCATTTCACTCAGAGCTCACAACAAAGTTTGGAAGGCAGCATTAAAAAATGGATTCACATGCATAGTAAGTCAATATTCTGAATAATTAATGATCTTAATAGAATCAATGCAATATCCCTCCACTGAATGTTATGAACGCTCTTACTTCACTATATAATAAATCCCTAAGACCTGTCACACCTCAAGAGTCATTAATTATTTATTTTTAAACTGCTACTGGACAGTTGACGATTAATTTTATCAGTCCCACTCATTAGCTATCTCAGTGTTTCTGAGATTCTTTGAAAATGGTAGATGCCTCAGGCACTGAGTATGTTTGTGACAATGTGTCATGTGGAGAAAGCTGGGCCTGTTACCAGAGAGTACCTGTTATTTATAATTCAGATCTGTCAGCAACTACAGCAGATCTTTCTATCTTTTCGCCTATATGTATTTTTCCCTTCCCTTTTAATTCCTTGCACCAACACACCATCTACTCTAAACCAGAGCTGTCAACATTTGACAAATGAGATTTTTAGTTGCTGAAACTGTAAAGAGTAAAATGCATCTCCCTCATGGGTTACAAGGGCGGCCTAATGTCATAAATATATTATTACACCTTACCATTTTTCTTTTTTTAAAATCTTTCGCTGTTTTCCCATATCAGTGTTCTTTCTGCCTTCTTATAGGTTTTAACGAGTGGTTACTTGTGGATCCCGCAGCCTTCTGTGGAGACAATTAGTTATGCATGCCTATAATTTTGTGAATGTCTGCTATAATTAGTGCACCTCCGCAAACAAAAATATATACACACACACACACACACACACACACACACACACACACCTCCAACTTTCCCTCAGTTCATCTTGCTGCCTAGCAAGAAGGAATATTGCCAAAAGGCTTGGCTAGAAATTGGGCTAATTTTATGAGCCTAGGAGGCAATTCATGTTGTGTGAACCAATGCCAATTGAAGGTGCTGCACAGCTGACCCCAATGATACTGTTTATAGGAGGGACAGAGGTCACCCAATGCCATGGGAGCCACTCACTGGGCCCTGCTATAATTAAAGTCTGTATTGATATGGGTGTGAAAGCTGTAAGCCCCCTGCCTTCCCCATGATTACAGACGCAGCTTACATTCATTTTTTAAAAAGTTGTCCTGTACAGAAGTCATGCAAAACTTATTCATTGAAAAGAAGGTCCACTTTTTAATCCTTAAAAAGTACTGGACTGGTGAGTGGGAAAATGATTATCGTGGGATGCGAAGCCTCTGGTTTTAGGCAGATAATAACAGCTGAATAACCACGTCCTACTGTCACAGCTGGTTGAACATTGAGGTAGTCAGCACCATGGGAATAATCTTCGTCATGAGGGAAGATGTACAAGGTGATGGCAGTTCATCTTATTTTTCAAAATGTCATTACATTAGGGGAGGTGATGGCCTAGGGGTATTATTGCTAGCCTGTTGATTCAGAGACCAAAGTCCTTTTCTCAGGATCCACGTTCAAATCCTGCTACAGCAGGTGGTGGAATTTGAATCAAATAAAAATCTGGAATTCAGAGTCTAACGATGTTGATTCCTGGTAAATCCCATTGGGTTCATGAATACCCCTTAAGGAATGAAACTGTCATCGTGACCTGGTCTGGCCTATATGTGACTCCAAATCCACAGCAATGTGGCTGACTTTTATGGGCACTTATGGTAGGCGATAAAAACTGGCCTAGCCAGGAACACCCACATCCTGTGAATGTATAAAAAATAAACAAATGAAATAACTTGGAACGCTACACTCTCCGGTTCTAACATGAAGCTTTCTTTATCCTGGACCACCATGAAGTGGGATATTGAAGATTGATGGCGTCACTCTCCCGTTTTTATGATTTTAGTCGCAGTGTTGCAGAGAAGTATGGAGTGGAGGCTGAAAGAAGGATTCCATAAACACAGGTGAACTACTATCTTTCAACAGGCAGCACAGATCTCAGTTCTCTCCTGTTCCTATATTGCCCACTATCCCAGCAGCTGATTGAGCAAGTGCTGGTCAATTTCTGGGACTAGATTTGTCCACCATCCTGTCCCATCAGCTGTAGGCTGTCCTGTTTTCCACGTATACTGATTCTTTTCGTAGTGTTATCGATCTGGGGATTTCCACCTGAAGAATTAAATTGCATGGCTCCTGGAGTCAGGCACAGGGTCGATGATGTGTCATTAACACTTCAATGTAGCACTGTCAGCACAGCATCCTCATGCTATCTGCTCATTACCATGATTTCTGTCAGCAGCTTGTGCTATTCAGTGGTTGCACGGATTCCCAGGACAAATTGCTAGCATGACTTAAAGCCAGCCTGCTCTGCTTATTAAGCATTAAAGTCAATCTACCTCTTCCAGGGAAGGTGCATAATGGCACCTGCAAGATCCGATGTCATTGGAATAGTGCAAGAGGTCCTCCAGAGAAATGATGACAAGGCAGTAGGAGCAGATCACATGGTGGGGGGTGGGGTCAGTGACAGGAATCCTGACCTGAGCACATGGATGAAGAGACTGAAGAGGCTAAATGAATCCATTGGTGACCTACAATCTCTGCAGTCAGATCTTATACAGACCATGCAAAGCTTCACTACACCCTCTCACACCTTGACCAGTGTTGCTGCAATCCTCACTCCTACATCATACCTCTTGCATGCACTGTCAACTATTTAACCATGATACTCACATCATCTTAATAGTCAACACCAACACACTTCATTCCTTCTTGCAGGTGAAAGGCAGCTGGCCAGATTGGTCTTTGTCCTAACCCCTTGGGGAGAAGACAGTGTTCACCATTATGGGGAGGCGAATGGCTGTGGCTGAGACCAGCTGAGCAGTCAATATGATGATAGCTTCATACCTATCAGTATATCCCATATGCCACTTGCTGCTCTTTTCACTTTGTCTTCTGATTTACAATCTGCTGATACTGCAATTGTGCACCTCTTAATTTTCCACCTGCCCTCATCATAACCTCATCCTTGGGTGTATTTTTCTTTCAGATGCTCAGGAAAATGCAACCTCAAGAAAGGCAATTGAGGTGACCAAGTAGACAGGGGTGAAGTGATGCTGATGGAGTGGTGGTGGGACTTGTTCAAGATCACAATTTAGAATGAATTGCCCTTTGTATCCTACAGACCTGGGACAAGAGGGAGTGACATAACCCCATGAAAATAATGAGATGCAGTTCCTAGTCTTGGAGCTTCTCAGCTGGACCAAAATCAGTACCACGTACATCACTTATCTGGTAGATCCAAGGAAGATTCTCAGCATCTGAGCTGCCCTTCCTGGTGGTAATCATCAAGAACTCTGAGTAATGTTCAGGGTAAAAGGAGAAACTGGCACCAATTTGGCACAGGGCTTTGTGTAGAGCTGGAACTCAAGCCTTCTCATGTGGCCATTTCCACCACAACATTTTGGAACCCAAGGCAGTGTTCCAGGATCAATATCTTGATTTCAATTGCTCCCATCTGAAGTCTGAGTTCAGCAATGGAAGCTCAGACTCCAGCCATCACAGCTGTGGATCACAGTGTTCACAACATCTCATAGCTCCCCCATAACTTGTCCTCAGGCAGATTACTAGGGGCTGCTGAGGCTCTGACTACAAGTGTGACACTGGTTCTGTGCAACACAAAGCCGTTGTCCTCTCTCAGGGTTACTCATCGTCCCAAATCATTGTCACAGTGCCAATGTTCTTCATGTAGCTTCTCAGCCAGCCAGCCAAGACTGCTGCCTCCCGTGCTGAGGTGGTATCATCCAGAACTGGACCTTCTAGCTCCAGAGTTGGTTGAGAGCATTGTGCAGGACCATCTGGGATTCACCTTCTGGGACTCAGCAGTCTTCCACCAGCCATGCTGCAAACTACTGAAGGGTCACCACATAGGGCAGGTGGAAGACTGGTGCTAAGAGGATGCAGATTAGTTGAGTATTCTATGCAACATGGCATGATACCATTTATAAATTTGGTTTGGAATGTTTGCTCTGTCATGACTTTTATTTTGTTATGTGGATCAAAAGGATGATATGATCATCAATGACGTTTGGAAAAAGTAGATCTATTAGTGAATGGGGAATGTGAGTTAAGGTTAATGCTATCCCACTTGAATCAGTTGTTTAATTATAGCCCAGCAAAAAGGAGACTGTCTGGATTTCCCCTCCCTACCTTTTCCTCCTCCACTGTCTCCTTCTCTTCCATGTCCTCCTCTTGGTCTTCCCTCAGCTCGGCTTCACGTGACACACAAGAACTGCTCTGCCCTGATGGTGAGGTTGTGCAACATGCAGCTTCCCATCAAAAATATTGCAACTGGTTCAGTTGGGCTGTTCCAGGCTGGTTCAGGCAGAAGCATCAGCAGATTCTATCACATCTATCACGTCATGGAACAGGGCAACTTTCATCCAATACATACTGTGCACATGTGCACGGGCCAAGCACTGGATCCATCAACTACATGGACACTGGATAATCCTCATTGCTCAATATTTACACCTGGTTCATTGCGATGGTTCAAATGCAACACAGTGACTGTCACAGAATAAGGACACCAAGGCTTCTGCCAGACAACAGGGCAAAGAACTACATGATTTACTGCCTATGGTCAAACCAGCTGGATGTTAAGATAGTGGATTTCCTATCAGTTCTAGTATAGGACGGAGTTAACAAGTGGCTCCCAAAAGCAGTATGTGTGAGCAGTAATGGCACCCTGTAACATGTGCTTTTATAAACCTTGCAACATCTTATATTGTCTCTACCTGCCAGCCTCCAGAAAGAAAGCATCAAATGAATCTGTCCTTGAGCAGAGAGCTTTATTGTAACAATGGGCTGCACGCCACAAGATGGTGTTAATACTGAATTATAGTACCAGCTCAAAATTAATGAGATAGATAATGGTTTATTCCCATAGTCAGTTTCACAGCCGTTTCACAGTCATCTGCACTTACAGCAGATTTCAGGAATGACTTCAGAAGTAAACAATCTGGAACATTGGTTGTTGCTGAAATTCAGGTAGGGAGATTGTTCTCTTAACACCCTGTGTGGGTATGGCCTGTTTGTGAGAGCCCTTTACCCTTTTCTCACCCTCCCCATGCTTTGCATGGCCTCTGCTCATTTCTTCAACTAATCTTAATCCCAAGCGAGAGGCCTGATGGCACACCCAGATCCGGGAACAACTAACTTGTGCAGAAGCATGAAAGTCAGCAGCAATATCTGCACCTTGCACTCTTACAGTGGCACACTTTTGAAACTTGAAACAACAAGAGCAAGCATCAGAATTAAGAAGAATCATTGATTGATTGATTTATTGTTGTCACATGCACCTAAGTACAGCGAAATGTTTTGTTTTGCATGCAATACAGACAGATCATAACATTGCAAGAATGTACAGATCATAGGGTGTTTAGACAGAGTGAGGCAGGCAAGGTTACTGCTGCACAAGAGGTGCATACAAAAACAAGATCAACATCAGATTTGAAATTACAGAGGCCCTTTAAGTAGTATAATTACGGCAGGGAAGAAGCTATTCTTGAATGTATTGGTATGTGTGTTTAAGCTTCTGTGAATCATTGTGTAATCATTGTGAAGATCAGAAGAAATCAACTAATAAATGACGGGCAAGTAGCTGATGATGAATGTAATTGGCACTGATGGCTGATTTACATGTGTCTGGCTTGGGAGTGTTACGAAGTTGCAATATTCATGAATTGGAAGGCATAAGTTAGAATTTGTTTGTTAGAAAAAAAACAGTGCTGTGGTCCTTTTTAGAGTACTTTCCTAAGCTTGGGTTTTAAACAGAAAATGTCTGCAAGCGGCTGCACAGAGAGTTCATGAATTGAAACATATGTATTGAAGGGTTTTCCTTTTAGTAGGGAAAGCGGCCTTTTTCCTAAGATAACAGGCTTTTGAATTTAATAAATTAATTTAAACCAGGCCCTAGATACTGAAAGCCAAGTGAATTTAAATCTAATGGCGTTGACAACCTGGGACCAATCCTAGTTTAAGAAATGGACAGGTCATCAAGGGTATAAAAAAAGAGGGCATTTGGAAAATCAGCAGAGAACCAACTGCCAACTGAAAGGGTGAGAGTGAACTACCATCCGAGAAATAAGCCCCTTGCTCTCACAAGAAATCCCTAAGTCTAAGGAAGCACTATCTTAATCAATAAAGGTACCATGGCACTTTGAGCTCAGAATCTTCACAGAGAAAACACCCCTGACATTGGAATCAGTGGAAAAAAGATGTTTGTGACTTGAGATTGACAGATGAAAGGCTGGAGAAGGTAGAGTGTTCAAGAAGACACAGTTTGTGTGATCTTGGAGAGATTGAGTTTTAATTTATTGTTGTCTTACTAATTAGCTTTATGTAAATGGGACTTGTGTTTATTTGAATAGCATTCTAATAGAATTTAGTTCAATTTGGGAATAGTTAGTAGTTAGCAGGGACTTGTTTGATTTTTCAGTAATTCTATTAATCTGTTCATTGTTAGAGTTAAGTAAATAAACTGTTACTTGTTATTTATAAAGTGGATCAAGGATTTTCTTTCTTTTAACCAATCTATATAACAGGTGACCAGGGGAAAGGCGAGCTTTATTGAATGTTTCGGGGGTAACAATTAGAAGGGAATCTGTAATCCCGTCATAACAGATTGGGGACTTTGTGTTTTGATTTTAATTATTAGTGGGATTTGATGTCCCCGTTATAACAGGGATGTTACGAGAGAGCTGGAGGATGAAGGTCAAAAATGGTAGTACTGTTATTAAATCAGTGATGGTGACTGACCTCATTACCTGCACTGAATTCTTCCTGAAACGTTTGGCGAAATGGTGAGCAGCATGTTTCAATTGAATTGAGTTAGGTATGTTGTTGCATGCACTTGAATGAGCACAGTGGAAAGTTTGCAATGTTGCCGCTTTTGGCCCCATCTTGGACACAAGATACCAAGGGAGAGATACTTAAGTATTTGGTACAAAATTGTAAGAATAATAAATAAAAGTTCAGCATAAGAATAAAAAAGTACTCGATTTACAGTTCTTTCACTCCAGTCTGTGCCAGCACCTAACCTCCAGACCGTACCTAGCTAAGTCTGCTATCCACATCTGAAGTGCGGATGTTGTTTTGAATTCCCATTGGCATTAATGGTATCCAAGAGACAAATATGCTTCTGAACCTAATTTTAAACCAGTGGATCTTCCAATATTATCAATGGATAGTGACTGAGAAGTTGTTCTGCCTTATCTGGGGATATTGAAACAAGTTGTTGTTCCCCAAATGTAACCCTGGGTGAATCAAAAACTGGAAAAGAAATTTGGGAGCAAGGTTCTTTGAACTCTTGCTGTTAATACTTATGGATTTTGAATCTAGGATTTACTCTTTTTCCTCCCAGCGTACAGCTTCTCCATACTGAATGGAATCAAATGCACCTCAAAGGAGATAGCCTATTTTTCATTAATACATGCGGTTTAAATAAAGCCTCTCACACAGACCGATGTCTACATCAAAAGAAAAATGCTGTACGTGACTGTGTCCTTGTTCTTCTTCAATTTCTGTGAAAGTATCAAGATCTGTGAACTATTGTTGATATTTTTGTAAAGTATTGAATTTGCAGGTTGAGTATCAATGCCTAATACCAAAGCTTCTGAATTTTTAAGGATGTGCCATACTAGCATGTTTGTTTTCACATGAATAGAAAATTTGTTTTCCTGCCGTGACTCCTAAGACAGTGACTGACTTCAAAGTAACTCGTTGGCTATAAAATGCTTTGGGGCATCCAATGGTTCTGAATAGCCCTGCGTAACAAAATCTTCATCATTGACCTAGAGGCCAACACATCAATAGATCGTTCCCATGTTAGAGAGGAACAAGGCAGTTAAGGGCCCCCTCCTATCTATTAGAAGTGCTCTTTTTGTCTATTATCATAGTGATAGTGATGGCTCCCATAAGCAGACACAAAGCTTGAAACCTCCTGCCTCCTTCTAAAGGCACGGACAGTAATGAGGCAACGAGGCAGCAAATAAACAGGGAGTTCAAACGAAATGGGCTTGTTACAGATCCAATGATACACTTCAATAATACATTCAATTTCAGTGAAAGACTCATTGGAGCTGACCTGATTTGTGTTCTATACATAGCTTGGATGCATGGTGATTGGTTTAAAGCAGAATTGAATATCAGGGGTTGCTTGAAATTGAAGATGAGAAATTAAACAACCAAAAGGATTTTCTCTCATACGCAAAGGCGATGGAAGGAGGGTGGGAAAAGAGAAAACGTTGCACAGACAAAACATAGCCTTCAATTGCAAATGCCATACAAAGTGAAAAGGGCTTATAGGGTCCACACAACCCTCCAAACAGGAGGATCCCACCCAGACCCATAATCCCACGTTGACCATGGCTAATCCACCTAACCTGCACATCCCTGCAATAATTTACATAGCCCATTCACCCAATCTTCACATCTTTGGATTGTGGGTAGAAACCAGAGCACCCAGTAAAAACGCACACAGACAGTGGGGGAAAATACAAATTCCACACGGACTGTGACTGAGGGCGGAATTGAACACGGGTCCCTGGCACTGTGAAGTAGCAGTGCTAACCACTGAGCCACCATGCCAGCCAAATTCTGCTTTTAATTTGACAATAACTCATCCTGTGCCAGTGGGGGCACTGCAGGCAGGTGCTGGTGATGAACTGTGGGCCAGTTTTTAAATCTTTGAGCTTTGCAAATCCACCCTGGTCTATGATTGTTCCCTGCTAAGATTGGGAACAAAATGCCTTGGCTCTGAACCTGTTCACTGGGAGAATGGTTTGGAGCAACCTGACCTCACTATTATTCAGTGCCTCCTGCACTGACCTAAAGAATTTTCCATTGGGAATTGTAGCAGCACATTCCCATTCTGAGGTATTTTTAAAGCATTGTGTTTTTTTGTTTTGTAAACCGTACTTTCTGCCATAGTCCCTCAGCAAGCTGCAAACGTGTTTTCAGCAAAAGCAGTATTTATTGATTGGCAACCCTTTTAGCAGTACAGAAGTTTAAATGAGATTTCAGCAGTCACAGCAGTGGTAGACTGTCGGGATTGCTACTCAGGGATGTGACAGATAATGTTACATGTTACAATGGGTAAAAGAGTAGGAAATGAGCGGCAGAATTGCTTATTAATTCTGGGTCATAACTGTGTTATACAGAGGCCTACATACATGCAAGAATTTGCAGCAATATAATCGAATCAATTTGAAATTTTCTGCTGCAATATTTTCTTCAAGACAAAGAAACCACGATGTATCCATTAGTTCAATATGCAGTTGCTGCTCACTGCCCAGTAGTTTTACAGTCCAGTGAAGATTCAGTGAGACAAGGCTATTAGCAGTATTAGTGAAGAAGGAAATTACCATATCATTGCAAATCTATCATAGAAGAAGCCTGTCGTAGATTTACAACACCCCCACCCACACACCCACTCCTGTTTGCGTATCCATTGCTGTTTCATGTTTGGTGTTTTCAAGGTTCCCTTTGTGCTAGGGATCCTGCAGGACAGTGCAATGGTGAGAACCCAGACTCTTGAGTGTCGTTCTTTCTTTCTCACAGTTGATAGAAAAAGGCATGCATTTTCTACACCAATAATTACCATTTTCAGGATCAATGAAAGGTTGAGTCTTGGATACTGCCCGATCACTTCCTTTACATTATGGCGTGCTATCGATACTGTGCACCTATCACCAAGGGTGACTATCAGTGTAAATCCACCTAGGAGAGATAGCAAACACCAGATATTTTTAAATAAATCCCAGTTACTTGAATTGCATCCATACTTCCCATTCATTATGACCCACTGGGTTTAAATTATATTAAAGCAGTTAGGATTTATGGGATAGCAAAGTGTGGAGCTGGAGGAACACAGCAGGCCAAGCAGCATCTTAGGAGCACAAAAGCTGACGTTTCGGGCCTAGACACTTCATCAGAAAAGGGGGATGGGGAGAGGGTTCTGAAATATGGGAGAGAGGGGGAGGCGGATCGAAGATGGATAGAGGAGAAGATAGGTGGAGAGGAGAGTATGGGTGGGGAGGTAGGGAGGGGATAGGTCAGTCCGGGCAGGATAGACAGGTCAAGGGGGCGGGATGAGGTTAGTAGGTAGAAAATGGAGGTACGGCTTGAGGTGAGAGGAGTGGATAGGTGAGAGGAAGAACAGGTTAGGGAAGCGGGGATGAGCTGGGCTGGTTTTGGGATGCAGTGGGGGGAGGGGAGATTTTGAAGCTGGTGAAATCCACAGTGATACCATTGGGCTGCAGGGTTCCCAAGCGGAATATGAGTTGCTATTCCTGCAACCTACGGGTGGCATCATTATGGCACTGCAGGAGGCCCAGAATGGACATGTCATCTAAGGAATGGGAGGGGGAGTTAAAATGGTTCACGACTGGGAGGTGCAGCTGTTTATTGCGAACCGAGCGGAGGTGTTCTGCAAAGCAGTCCCCAAGCCTCCGCTTGGTTTCCCCAATGTAGCGGAAGCCACACCGGGTACAGCGGCTGCAGTATACCACATTGGCAGATGTGCAGGTGAACATCTGCTTGATGTGGAAAGTCTTGTTGGGGCCTGGGATGGGGGTGAGGGAGGAGGTGTGGGGGCAAGTGTAGCACTTCCTGCGGTTGCAGGGGAAAGTGCCAGGTGTGGTGGGGTTGGAGGGGAGTGTGGAGTGGATAAGGGAGTCGTGGAGAGAGTGGTCTCTCCGGAAGGCAGGCAAGGGTGGAGTTGGCAAAATGTCTTTAGTGGAGGGTCTCGAATGTAGATGGTGGAAGTGTCGGAGGATGATGCATTGTATCCGGAGGTTGGTGGGGTGGTATGTGAGGACTAGGGGGATTCTCTTTTGGCGGTTATTGCGGGGGCGGGGTGTGAGGGATGGGGTGTGGGAAATGCGGGAGACCCGGTCGAGGGTGTTCTCAACCACTGCGGGGGTGAAGTTGCGGTCCTTGAAGAATGAGGACATCTAGGATGTACAGGAGTGGAATGCCTCATCCTGGGAGCAGATGTGGCGGAGACGAAGGAATTGGGAATAGGGAATGGCATTTTTGCAGGAAGATGAGTGGGAGGAGGTGTATTCTAGGTAGTTGTGGGAGTCGGTCGGTTTGAAATGGACATCGGTTTCTAGTAGGTTGCCTGAAATGGAGACAGAGAGGTCCAGGAAGGTGAGGGATGTGTTGGAGATGGTCCAGGTGAACTTAAGGTTGGGGTGGAAGGTGTTGGTGAAGTGGATGAACTGTTCCAGCTCCTCTTGGGACCACAAGGCAGTGCCGATACAGGCATCAATGTAAAGGAGGAAGAGGTGGGGTTTAGGGCCAATGTAGGTGCGAAAGAGGGACTGTTCCACATAACCTGCAAAAAGGCAGGCATAGCTTGGGCCCATGCGGGTGCCCATGGCCACCCCCTTTGTCTGTAGGAAGTGGGAGGAATCGAAAGAGAAGTTGTTGAGGGTGAGGACGAGTTCGGCTCAGCAGATGAGGGTGGAGGGGGACTGGTCGGGTCTGCGGGACAGGAAGAAGCGGAGGGCCTTTAGGCTATCTGTATGAGGAATACAGGTGTATAGGGACTGGACGTCCATGGTGAAAATGAGGTGTTGGGGACCAGGGAATTGGAAGCTCTGGAGGAGGTGGAGGGTGTGAGTGGTGTCGCGGACGTAGATAGGGAGTTCCTGGACCAAAGGGGAGAAAATGGTGTCCACATAGGTGGAGATGAGTTCGGTGGGGCAGGAACAGGCTGAGACAATAGGTCGACCAGGGCAGGTGGGTTTGTGGATTTTTGGGAAGGAAATAGAAGCGGGCCGTGCAGGGCTGGGGAACAATGAGGTTGGGGGCTGTGGGTGGGAGGTCACCTGAGGTGATGAGGTTGTGAATGGTTTGGGAGGTGATGGTTTGGTGCTCGGGGGTGGGGTCATGATCCAGGGGACGGTAGGAGGAGGTATCAGAAAGTTGGCGTCTGGCCTCAGCAATGTAAAGGTCAGTGCGCCATACTACAACTGCGCCGCCTCCCTTGTCTGCGGGTTTGACGGTGAAGTTGGGATTGGAGCGGAGGGTGCGGAGGGCTGCACGTTCTGCAGGGGAGAGGTTGGAGTTTGTGAGGGGGTGGAGAGGTTGAGGCGGTTGGATTTATTTAAACATTGAACCCAATAGGTTCGACTGGGCTGGGTTGCAATTGGGCTGTGGTTATGTTGATTCTGTTTGTTTATGTAAACAGAATGATTTAGTATATAAAAAGAAATCCTGCACCGACCCTTAACAGACTTGGCGCTGAGCTTAATTACACCCAGCAATATTGACTTTGTTTCAGTACTTGCATTCCTGGCTGAAGTTCAATAGGCAGGGTACAATACCACTAGAAATTAAACTAAAACCATGAACAAAGATTGCTTTACTCAATCCTTCAATCATTGGTCTCACTTTATTTTATTTATAATGCGGTGTTTCTCCCATAGAAGCAATGACTCCCTGCTGTAAATATTTGACATTTTTTTCCCAGGAGGCGACCGAGACTGGCAAGGTCGTATTCAATGCTTATCTTGAATTCTGAGAAGCTGGTGGTGGCCCCTCATTTTTCTTCGAAGGAAATCCACTGTCAAATGTTTTTCAATTCAGTGCCTTGCACCAATGGGCTTTAAGAGTAGAATATTGTATAGGACTGGAGTCTGTGAAAATCAGAGCCAATGGCTTCCTCTCTCAAAAGGTCACTAGTAGACAAGTTGGATTGTGCAACAGTGCAACAGCTTGCATCATTGTTTAGTTGCTCTACCATCTAGTTTTGGAATTCAGTGTCACAATTTGTTGGTATAGCATTTGATCTCAGAGCCACTCAGAGTGCCACAGTCACTGCTGTGCTCTGTTCCCTACCATTCCACTGGCAACTCTCTGGATGTCACCCAAAAGACCATTCATTATGTGTAACCCTCAATTTTGAAGCCTATGTTTTCCACAGGTACACATTATCTATTAGGTAGAGATGAGCAGTGCACTCATTCACTCACTGGCCACATCACAAGCATTTCCAACATGGCAGTTCATCACAACATTAAAAGATTATCCAACACTAAAGGTGACCAGTTAGCCTCTCGTGTCCTTTTTTGGACATGGGAAATCTTTACTTTTTGGCATATCTGAGCTTAATTTTAATAAGCTAACATTGTTCTAACAGTATAATTTAGACATCTGATCATTTTCCTAAGTTTTTTTTCATACCTATCAGTCATCTATCCACTCATCCTAAGGTACAAGGGACTGAGAGGATGATTCTTCACATGTGTATAATTTTCACTCCATTTCTCAACCATTCTTGTTTTCTTGTGGCTTCTACTGAGGGCGGGCAGGATTCTTTGTGGAAGAATCACATTTCTCCACCACCAAAAACCCCAACAGTTGCTGTCATTATCATAGTGGGTTCTCCATGGGAACCAACAATCCTTCTAACTGGGCAGTCACGCTGCACCTCTGAGGTTCTGGGCATGCCGATCGGTGTGCCAGCACATTGACTCCTGGCTTTGGAAGCTGCTTCCCAAGCAGAAGAGAGACAGAAGAGCCTACACAGATTTGAATTCCTTATGGCACTGCACCCCCTATCCCCACACAGACACATGTGTGCCTGTAAGAAATGAGGTGATGTGGTGGTGATGTTGCAATTGGAGTAGTAATGTGGAAGCCAAAGTAACATTCTTGGGACCTGGATTTGAATCCCATCACGGCAGAAGGTGGACTTCAATAAAAAAAATCCGACATTAAAAGACTAATGATAACTATGAAACCTATTGTCCTGAAAACCCATCTTATTCCATTTAGGGATGGAAATCTGCCATTCTTACCTGGTCTGATCTGCATGTGACTTCAGGTCCACAGTGCAGCGGTTATCTCTCAACCACCCTCTAAACTGGCCAGAACAGTTTCTTCCACATTTGCTGTTCTCAATCCAGATTTCCAGCATCAGCAGTATTCTATTTTCATCGAACATTGGATTGCCGTGGCTCAAAAGGACAGTTCACTACCACCTTATCAAGGACTACTATAAATACTGTCCTAGCTGGTGACACTCACATTGTATGAACAAATAAAAATAAAATTATGTGGTGGCTGACAGTGGGATAATGAGACTAAGAACCAAACGCCTCATGCCTCTTCTGCTGCAGGAAGCAATTTCTTCTCCATTTTCACCATGAACAACTGGGAGCAGAATGGTGGAAACATCAGCTTCAACAAATGGGTTCAGGGATTCTCGTTCGCAATGTGTTGTGGTACTTTCTGACTTGCATTTTGCCACATCAGAATGAACCAGGAAGAAGTTCATCCTCCGACTATTCAGTTCGCTCATAACTGATCATATGAAAAACATGCTGGTCCTCAAAGGAACTGCAAACCCAGGCTTAATGCTGGTAAAACATGGTGTTGTGCTGCTACTAGAATTCTGTTGGGAGAGAAATGAAACTGTCCCCTAGGGGTAAATGAGGCACAAATTCATTTTAAAACAGTCCATGACTTAGGCAAGTAAACTTCAAGGCACTCCTTCGGTAATTAAAGCTATTCCTGGCTTCCATGACACATGTAACCTCAACGAAATCCTGGGAGACCTGCTGGAATGTGGAGTTACTGTTGCCAGCTCTATAACCAAGGAAACATATCATTGTCTTCGAGGAGGCACCATGAAGGTTCTCTTGATTGATCCCTCAGATGGCAGCATTAATCAGTTAGGAGAGACAGTGCCGCACAGATGTGACACTGGGTAAATGCCAGCAGGAGGGCCCTCATAAGATCCTCCAAATCTAGAGGCAAGAAAGGTCATCCAACAACAGCATCCTGCTCAAACCAACATGTCTGGCATTGAGGTGCGAATCAATCAGAACCAGCTCCATTGGATGGGACATGTCACTGGTATGTCTGACACCACGCCCCAAAACAACTACGCCATACAGAGCTCAGCCATTGCAGGAGGCTCGCAGGAGGTCAACAGTAATATTTTAGGGCATCGCTGAAGAAGTCAAACATCCTTGCTGATTCATGGGATTCCCCACCTGGTAATTGACCAAAATAGAGGAGATTCAATGCTGGGTAGTAGCAAACAATGAGAAATGTCATCAGTAATGATGCAAAGGTAATACAACAGACTGAAGGGAGCACATAACCCATACTCACCCATCTCATCTCTTGATCCTACCAGCACCTCCTGAAGTTGCAGCTAGCACACTGGGTTCATCAGCTATCCCTGAATCCATTAAAACAGTGTGGAAGCAAGTCATCCTCAATCCCAAGGGTCTGTCTGAGATGGAGAAGCCATAACAATAGATCACACAATTCCTTTTCTCGT
The DNA here is from genome assembly GCF_030684315.1 of Stegostoma tigrinum. Classification (NCBI taxonomy): domain Eukaryota; kingdom Metazoa; phylum Chordata; class Chondrichthyes; order Orectolobiformes; family Stegostomatidae; genus Stegostoma; species Stegostoma tigrinum. The sequence goes on from NC_081369.1 coordinate 19,944,777, forward strand.
GTATTAGCAGAATATTTCTGGAAAATGAATTACATCAGATTTGCAGGCCAAAGATCACTTTTAGATATTCTCGAATCAACCTATTCAGGGATGTTATGACACACCCCTAGAACAGGTGGGACTTGAACCCACGTTGCCTGCCTTAGAGGTAGGAACACTGCCAATGCTTTTGTTACTAATCATTTGTAGCCTAGACCAATAAGTAGGATGTACACCATGTGCTGCTGGTCTTTATAATGTGTCCTCTGTATAGCAATGCAATAAATTAATAAGTAAGAAACTTTCATAATTATCAACTTTAAACCATAGCCTGTATAGTCAAAGGGTAAGTATTTGTCATGAAATGGTTTGTTTAACAATGACAGAACTCTCATCTCAGTCAGTATGTTGTTGTTTTCAGGGCCCACAGGAAAATCTAGGCTGTTGCATTGGCTCTTTTCTGAAGCAGTGCTATTGTGTTAGCGATGCCATTATTTAGATGAGGATGTTAGACCCTAAGATCCCACTTGCCCTCTTAGGTGGATGTAAGATATTCCATGGCACTATTTTGAAGCAAGAGATAACACAGTGTGGAGCTGGAGGAACACAGCAGGCCAGGCAGCATCAGAGGAGCAGGATAGTTGACATTTCGGGTCGAGACCCTTCTTCAGAAAGGGACAAGCCTTTTTTTCTCCATATTTGCAGTAATATGATTGGAATAAAGAAAGTAATCACTAAAGATCATCATTGTTCAACATTAAATGCCCATCAAGTACATGCTTCGCTCTGACACAAATGCCAAGACCCTCATGCAGTTTTTATACCAGCTAACTGCTTTATTACCTTATAATCATTCCTTGTTATGCTAGCTATTAGCTTTTTTTTTAGTTAATGCCTGGAAAATCCAACAGTGTGGGTTCAATCCCTGCACTGACTGAAGTTTTCATGGAGCACTCTTTGTCTCTACCTCTTCTCTTGACTGATCCTGAGGTTAAACCACCGCCAGTTATGTTCGTTTAGCGAGACAGCAGCCCTATGGGCTAGTAAGGCTATGGGAACTTCGTCTTTACTGAAGTATCTGGCATATCTCGTATATTACATTATTATATAAAGCCTTATAAGGACCTATTCAGTGTAATGCAAGCATTCTTCCAATGGACTGTGGATGGGCAATCACAGTTTCACATGGGGCTGCATGATCTTTGCTTATTTATTGGCCATTGTTGAAGTTTGTTTCCAAACTGTTTCAGAACAGTTACAATGTCACAGCGAGGCTTGAGGTGCTTGGCACGGAAAGTCACTGTACACTATGTCATGTCCTAGCTTAATACTTGAATAGAGTTCTGTGAAATCAGGGTGAGGAGAATTAGACTTGGAATGTTTGATACACTTAATAAAGTAATGGAGCAGATTGTGTTTCAAGATTTGAACACACAAGCTTCTAATGATGGACTAAAGACTCTAGAAGTGCTTCAGCACTTTGCAACATGTTTCAATCATTAAAACTTGTGTGCAAGCTTTTCATATGTTCCTCTTGTAATTGTTATGAGTGTCAATGGTTAGATTTTTAACCTTGTTGTTAGTGATTAAGGGATCTATCACAAATGGAGCCACATCATTAACAAATGTCCGCCCTTTAAAGACAATGGAGGCACAGCACAACTAATTTCTTATTTCATGTTTTATGGACAACTGCAATACCTGAGAAACAAATTTCACTGCATGCAGTAAGTGTAAAAATTTGCAAGGTTTGTCACAGGTAGGTACACTACAAAGCCATCATAGAATCCCTACAGTGTGGAAGCAGGCTATTTGGCCCATCGAGTCCACACCAACCCTCCGAAAAGCCCCCCACCCATATCCACTACCCCTACCCAATCCCGATAAACCTGCATTTCCCATGTCTAACCCACTTGGCTTGCACATCACGGGGCAATTTAGCACGGCCAATCCACCTAGCTTGAATATCTTTGGACTATGGGAGGAAACTGGAGCACCTGGAGGAAAACCACACAGACATTGTGAACGTGTAAACTCCACACAGACAGTTGCCCGATGTTGGAATCAATCCTGCGTCCCTTGTGCTGTGAAGCAGCAGTACTAACTACTGAGCTACTGTGCCACCATCATCCCAGCCATGTGACTAAATGAGAGGAGAAAGGCAAAAATATTGAGTTCAGAAGACCACATCACTGGCCAGGAAGTGCCTTAAATACAGGAAACCTTTTGTTGCAGTAAAACCAGAAAATTGCAGTACCATTTCATTCCATATTCTCATTGATTCCAATGATGTGGTTTATTACCTGTGAGTACAGCAGCTAGAATGAATTGATATTTGGGTGCAAATGTAATTATAGGCTATATGATCAAAACACTGTTGTGCAGAATGAGGTCACCTAAGCTCCTCCAAGGTAGAGTCAAATATATTAATTTACAAGTAATATTGATGCCAAGCGATCTCAGAATGAATATTTATCACATAGATGTGCCAGGAAGAGTTAGACCAAGTGTCTTTAATGGTTTGTTTTGATCCTTATCTGTATAAGCTTCTTATCCTTAAGCTTACACGGATCTAATCATTTATTCCCATTTCCCTCTTATCTGTCCCTGTTTCCCATCTCTTTAAGGAACAAAGGAATCATTTGATGGTGAGGACTGCAGTCTATCTATTTTGTCTTCTACCATCTGAGTAGACACAACAATATTTGAGTTATTGAATCTTCATATTTTTGCTCAATCAATCTTTATTGATTAGCCTCTAAAGAAACCTAGACAAGCGGCAAGGAAAATAGATTGGAGGCGTTAGAGAACTGCAGATTCATAGTTGTTTGTTCCTGTCAATGTTATATGGCATTTCCCATATAACATGCAGTTTAATAAAGTGTTGACAACTTTTGTGTATTGGACTAATTAATGTGGTCCTTCTCAAACTTATTTATTTTATTGTTGATTGTGGTTCCATCTGAGAATTGGCTTCAGTATTTCCTGTATTGCAACAATGACTATACTTTCGAAGTACTTTGTGTGTTGTCAAGAGCTTGAAGAGCAGCAAAAGACACTAGCTAGCAAACAGGAAAATAAGTAGAAGAGTCAGAAACCGATAGGGAATTGGGTGAACTGGTGAGAAAACAGGAACTTTAGCAGGCAAGAAGTGGACAGTCAAAAAGACTTGTGGGATGTACCAACAGCGAAGCTGAGCCAAATACAGGAAGTTAAAAATAATTAAGCAAGAAGACATCCAGGAATGAGAAACAGATAGGAGTGAACACACACACACACACACACACACGCACACACAAAGTTATTTGGCCAATCAGGTCTGCACTGGACGTCCAAATGAGCATTTCAGCCCTAGAAAGAATCTGAAGGAGTTCCTCAGAGTGGTGTCCTAGACCCAACCATTTTTAGCTGCTTCATCAATGACCTTGCCCTCCATCATTATGTTAGCAATTGGGTTGTTCACTGGTGATTGCACAATGTTCACGACCATTTGCAACTCCTCAGATATTGAAGCAGCCTGTGTCCATGTATCTCAAGATTTGGACAGCATACTGAATTGGACTAATATATGGCAAGGAAATTTTGTACCAACTAAGTGCAAGGCCATGAGCATTTCCATGAAGAGAGAATCTTGCTCCTTGATATTCAGTGGTATTATCATTGTTGAATCAACATCCTTGGGGTTATCATTGACCAGAAATTGATCTGCACTGCCAGATTAAATACTGTGACTACAGGAGCAGTTTAGATACTATATTTTCTTCAGTAAGTTACTCACCATCAATGCACGATTCACAAGACTCATATCAAGAGCGTGCTTCACACCATCCAGGCCAAAGCAGTCTGCTTCATTGACACCCCATTCACCAGTTTACAACATTCACTCCCTTCGCCTTCGCTGCACAACGATAACAGTGTGTACCATTCAGCAGTAACTCACCAAGGCTCCTCCTACAGAATCTTTCCTCCACCACCGAATGTACACAGGACAGCAAATACGTGTTTACTAATACGTGCAAGTTTCTGTTTAAGTCACGTGCTATCAAAATTTCTGAATTCGGTTAATGAACAAAAAGTAATATCTGTAAAACAGCAATTAATCAACCTGGAATAACACTTTCTATTTTCTGTCTTTATTTCCATCCCATTACCTACTGAAATTCATAGGCGTTTATAACTTTGAGGTAAATATCTTTAAAAAATGCATAAATCATTGGCTATGAACCTTTGGTGGTCGTGCAGAGAGTGGGAGAAAGTAAAACGAGGATAGAACCACACTCAGTTTCAATGACAAACTGAAATTGAGAGAATCAGCTCTATAGCAGACAAGGCAATGAAATGTTTGAGCCCGGAAACTGTGTCGAATTCCAGGACACTGCTAATCCCATGTTATTAATAGAACGTAAAGATGCAGCACTTGGTTATGAGTTTCTTTCAAGATAACCTCAAAAACCATGGCGCTCCTGTGAACACGGTGGTTCAGGCTGCACAGGGACGCTGTGTAGCTCCGCACTGCTCTGTCCTGCGCTGCTTCATGTCAAAGAGTAGTGAAGGAGATTAAGCTCCGGCAATAACCCCCTGTGTAGACAGGCTCAGCGACTCTCTATTGCCGACGTGTAACTGTTTGCACTGAGCTCATGGGGAGGTGCACTCCAGTGAACGGAGGCTCTCTGTTTTGTGTGCGGGCTTTTGCAAACAGCTGATCGAACCAAACTGACAGAGCCCCAGCTGCTGTCACTGTTCCTTTTAGCAGAAAAGTGCGAGGCAGGCCATTCCTGGAGAAAGTAGGGGTATGGTCCCTTTAATGGAAACTCTTTACCCACTGGATTGAGTCGGTTTCCCAGCGCCTGCGCTCTGCACGGTTGGCGGTGCCTTTAAGGTGAAATTGCCGATTTCGTCATTGCAGGCGATTGAGGGGAGGAAGAGAAAGAGGAGGAGAGAGAGAAAGAAAGAAAAGAAGAGAAGAAAAGAAGAAGAAGAAGAAGAAGAAGAAGTAGTAGTGGGGTGGTGGGTCTGGGCGTTAGAACAAGGATTCAGTACGAGACAGTGTGCAAGTTAATGTGTAGGAGCCCAGGGCTGGGGAAGAGCCAGAGAGAGACACACACACAGACTGACAGGAGGCTGGGTTGGGGGGTGGGAAAGCGAGTGGAAATTCACCAGGAGCGCAGTTCCCTGCCAGAGGCTGTCACTGAACTGAAGATTACAGAGCTGCAAGCAAACGGAACCTGCGACTTCAGGGTGCTGACAGTCCTGGGTGGCAGAGGGAGACGATGGGATCCACCTGATCGCCTTCCCGAAAAATCAGGCAGTTATTCCCAGCCGCCTTCCCAACGCTGGGAGGAAACTGATCAGCACGACATCCCTTTCAGATCGCCCGGTGCGGAGGAAGAGCCGGAGATGTCTGTGCCTGTGAGTATCTCTTCACGTTCACAAAGTCCCCTTCCCGTGCCTGCAGTGAAGTGCAGCCTCGCTGGCCAGTGGCTCCCCCCGAATCGGCTGCCGCTGTTTGCAAAGCTCGGGTGGGTGATGGTGCCGCGATGTTAGTTGGAGCTGGTTCTGTTTGAATGGGGAGTGTGGAGGCCGGGGCCCCAGGCTGCTAGCTGGAACTCTGTGCACGACCGTTCCCTCTCCTGCGAGACCGGTCCCAAGCCCCGGACCAGTACTTACGAGGCTCCTTTTTATGATAGAGGAGAGTGGGCATTTATTTTCGTGTGCACTTTATCCTGCAGAGTATTTGCAACTGTAAGAGAATCCAGATTCAGATTCGTCTGTGTGGTAAATACTGTCTTTCAGGTTGTTAAATGCAGCGTTTACTGGCAAACCGGGTTTTTTTCTGAATTGGAGGAATTGGTTAAATCTTGTTCGTTTGTTCGCAAATGCACTACGCAAGAATTACAAATTGTTTATTGATGCTCCGAGTGTGGGTGTGAAACTTCATAGCTGAGTATTACCACCTGATCCTACTCTTTGACTATCAACGCCACCCTCCGACCCCCAAAAGTAGGAGAACAAATTTCACCAGAAACTTTTCACTCGAACATAGTTCATCATTTCTATGTTGATATGTTCCCAGTATCCATCTGCCCCTCTCTGTCTTCGGGCTGTTTTCTTCGAACACAATAACAGAGCGAGAGAAAATAAGCAAATCTGGGAACATGGAATAAGCCTTACAGAGATTCAATTCCGTCAAGGCTGTGTACACATCGGCCGCATTCACTGGCCTGAAGGTCAGCTACTGGAACCCTGGTTATGAACAATGTATTTTGGGGTCTTGTTGCCGTTGAGAAGGTGGTGATAAGTTGCCTTTTGAGAATTACTGTAGTCCTGCGGTAAAATGGACTCGTGATACTGTTAGCTGGAGAATTTCAGCTTGTTTTATTGGGCAAAGAAGAAGAAACAGGGAGTTACTTCTGAGATCTGGATAGTAAGTGACTTGAAGGGGCACTTTCAGGTTGTACTGTTCCATGTGCCTGCTGCCCCTGTCAGTCTCTGCTAGCAGACGGTTACCTATAGTTCAACAGCTTAAAATATAGCTGCACAAGTCAAAAGAAACTCGTCTTGGCATGGTACAAAATTACTTTCCTGTTGCTTAATAGACTAAAACCTGGGTACAAAGCTTGTAATGTGCGTGTGACAACAGAAATGCAGCATATGATATGAGCCCAAATTATAATTACTGTAATAAAAGTTCAAAATGACCATTTGGATGGTTTCACTTTACTGTTTTCAGGCTGTGTTGGTACAAGGGCCAAATCAGACATTTTTACTAATGTCTTAGCTGAACTGACTTTAATGTGGAACAGCATGATCGGCGTGCACTGCCAATATGTATCAAATAACAGGGTTATCGCAGTACCTAGGTGGGGTGCTTAGAGTAATTATATAGTAGCAAAGGAACAGGATCTGATTCCTTCTATTTCACTTGTTGGTTTTTAGATCAGTGCACCTCACTGGAACTGAAATCAAATGAAATGCAATAAACGGAGAGCTGATTTAAGTTAAAACGTTTTTTTTTGCTGACCGTGTTTGTTGTCTGTGAGTAATGACTCAGCATCTGTGCTGTGAAAACTATACCGTTTGCTTGAGTGAATATAAATGCAGTGCTGGCAAATTGTACCAAATGTGAGTAGCTTCACCGACTCTGAGAGGATAGATCGGTGACAGGGACCACCATTGGAACTCTGTAGAATTTTGCCAAGTCTCTCTTTTTATGAAAAAATAAACAAAGATCATCAACAGAAACAAATACTTTTGGGGGAAATTGAATAAAACACAGTTGTAAATAATCATGTAAGGCTTTAGTTTGTACAAGAACAGCAGTTTGAATGGGAATTATTCGGTTCAGATAGTCTGTCTGTCTGTTCCAGTATTAGATAAACTGCTTCATAAACTTTATTTACTGGGAAGGTTGTGTGTATTGGTAATGTTACTGAACTGCACGTTGAAGTTCAGAGGGCATGGATTTGAATGCCACCATGGCAGATAGTAAAATTCGAATTCAATTTTTAAAAAAAATCCTGAAATTGAAAAGCTAGCCTAATGATGACCATGAAGCCAATGTTGCAAAAACCCATCTAGTTTACTCATGTCCTTTGGAGAAGGGAATTTATTGCCCCCTACCTGGTCTGGACTAGATGTGACTGCAGAGCCACAGCAGTATGTTAGTCTTAGCTGTCCTCTGAAATGGCCCTAGCAAGGCTGTTAGGGATTGGAAATAAATGCTAGACCAGCCTGAGATGACCGTAAGACGTAGGAGTGGAAGTAAGGCCATTCAGCCCATCAAGTCCACTCCACCATTTAAATCATGACTGATGGGCATTTCAACTCAACTTCCCTGCACTTTCCCCGTAGCCTTTGATTCCTTCTGAGATCAAGAATCTGTCGATCTCTGCCTTGAAGGCTTCTAACGTCCCAGCCTCCACTGCACTCCGTGGCAATGAATTCCACAAGCCCACCACTCTCTGACTGAAGAAATGTCATCAAATTTCAGTTTTAAATTTACCCCCTCTAATTTTAAGGCTGTGCCCACGGGTCCTAGCCTCCCCGCCTAATGGAAACAACTTCCTGGTGTCCACCCCTTCTAAACCATACATTATCTTGTAAGTTTCTATCAGATCTCCCCTCAACCTTCTAAACTCTGAGTACAATCCCAGGATCCTTAGCCGTTCATCATATGTTAAACCTACCATTCCAGGGATCATTCATGTGAATCTCTGCTGGACATGCTCCAGGGCTAATATGTCCTTCCTGAGGTGTGGGGCCCAAAATTAGACTCAGCATTCTAAATGGGGCCGAACTAGAGCTTTATAAAGCCTCAGAAGCACATCATTGCTTTTATATTCCAACCCTCTTGAGATAAACGACAACATTACATTCACTTTCTTAATTATGGACTCTACCTGCAAGTTAACCTTTAGAAAATCCTGGACCAACGCTCCCAGAGCCCTTTGTACTTCTGCTTTACGAATTTTCTCACCATTTAGAAAATAGTCCATGCCTGTATTCTTTTTTCCAAAGTGCAAAACCTCACATCTCCTCACATTGAATTTCATCAGCCATTTCCTGGACTACTCTCCTAAACTGTCTAAATCTTTCTGCAGCTTCCCCACCTCCTCAGTACTACCTGCCTGTCCACCTATCTTTGTATCATCGGCAAACATCGCCAGAATGCCCCCAGTCCCTTCATCCAGATCATTAATATATAAGGTGAACAGCTGCGGCCCCAACACTGAACCCTGTGGGACAGCACTCATCACCAGTTGTCATTCCAAAAAAGAGCCTTTTATCCCAACTCTCTGCCTTCTGTCAGACAGCCAATCCTCAATCCAAGCCAGTAGCTCACTTCGAACACCATGGCCCCTCACCTTGCTCAGCAGCCTCCCGTGAGGCACCGTATCAAAGGCCTTTCGGAAGTCGAGATAGATAATATCTACTGGGTTTCCCTGGTCTAACATACTTGTTACTTCTTCAAAGAATTCTAACAGGTTTGTCAGGCACGACCTCCTCTTACTAAATCTATGCTGACTTGTTCTAATTTGACCGTGCACTTCCAAGAATTTAGAAATCGCATCCTTGACAATGGATTCTAGAATTTTACCAACTACTGAGGTTAGGCTAATCGGCCTATAATTTTCCATCTTTTGCCTTGATCCTTTCTTAAGCAAGGGGGTTACAGCAGCAATTTTCCAATCATCTGGGACTTTCCCTGACTCCAGTGACTTTTGAAAGATCACGACCAAAGTCTCTGCTATTTCCTCAGCCACCTCCCTCAGAACTCTAGGATGTAGCCCATTGGGGCCAGGAGATTTATCAATTTTTAGACCTTTTAGCTTTTCTGGCACTTTCTCTTTTGTAATGCCTACCATACTCAACTCTGTCCCCGGCTCTCCCTAATTTTTGGCGTACTACTCATGTCTTCCACTGTGAAGACTGACGCAAAGTACTTATTAAGCTCTTCAGCTATTTCCTTATCTCCCATCACTAGCCTTCCAGCATCAATTTGGAGCGGCCCGATTATCTACTTTTGCCTCTCGTTTGTTTCTTTTGTCCACATCCCATGAATGAATGTAAAAATGGCTGTTCAGCTGTTGTGATATTGGAGAATTAGGAAAGATTTCCCTTTGCATTACCACAGGAAACCTGATAATATATTGAGAGACCTGGGGGCAAAAAAAGAAGTGTAGGAGATGAGAATTCTTTTAGACAGTAAGTTGTTATGATCT